>NC_084591.1:19503589-19786089 GCF_033807715.1 Cololabis saira | reverse complement strand
CCTGGAGAAAACGGCAGATGTCATTTCAAGCAGGAATAAAACAGTCCCACTCGTTTCCTTTAAGCAAACTGCTGGCAGAGCTGAGGACGACACCGTCCTCCTATATGCAGGCCTGTCTGCGCCTGCTGTGTGCGCTTCTCATAATTAGTTGATTATCACAGCTTGTTGTCACACGCCAGCTTACACAAACACTCTTAATGACATGGCCTCTTTAAACCCTGATCTACAAGACTGCATTCACTGTGCTGAGCAAACGCATGCGACTGCACACGTCCAGCTAGTGTCCCGTCTACCCTCCCGTCCTCTTCTTAAATACCCTCCTCCCTTTGCTTCGCCCAGAGACGCCCACAAACCTCCCGGTGTGTAACCAGAGGAAGAGAACACTTAATCCCTCAGCACCTGCTTTCCATACGGCGGTGACCTCTCTGCAGCTGCCTGGGTGCATGTGCCTGTTGCCCTCGTGTTTATTAGACATGTCGGCGCAGCAGCCAGGGGCGCTGCGATTTGCATATTTGTAGATTTGTTTATACCTGTGATATTTACAGTACATTTGAGCCGAACAGATATCCAGTGCGTGGAGAACAGATGGACGTAGCGTAGAAGAGAAGTGTTGATGATCCTATACACATATGCAGGGATCTCCATTCAAATTAATCTGGTGACAGTTGTACCGTCTATTCTGCTCTGTGTACAGCCCACCGTCAGCCTCTGTGGCGTCAGGATACAGAACAAACCAAACCAGAAAACTGCTTGGCTTAAGGTTTTTCTCCCACTAGGGGAGTTTTTACCTGCCATTGTTTATGTTATGTTTAATGTAATAATTGCTTGGGGGTCATGTTCTGGTATCTTTAAAGATGCTAGAGACAACTTCTGTTGTAATGGACGCAATATAAATAAAATTTAATTGAATTGAATTGAATAAAGCTCAATTTCAGCAAGATTAACTTTCTATTAAGATCAATATCAGTTTCTTAAAGAATCAAGCATTTCTGGGTGTAGTGGTGAAGTATTCTTACCTAAATATTAAACACAAATGATCGGGCAAAGATTTGGACATTTTTATTTTATTGGCACAGAATATGTACAGTCAAATGTAAAAAACACAAAGAAGTAAAAATATAAAATCAATCCATGCAGGGGGTTAAAGAAAGAACGTGTGTAGGGCAGCTGGCTGAAGTCCAACTGGACAAGCGATTGTGACAAGAATGGAAAAGAAAAGACTTGTGGTTCCCTCTTAGAGCTGCAGCTACCTGCGGCTCCCACCTCCGTGCCACATCAATCACTCTCCCTACATCTCCATTTACACTTATTCCAGCCTTTCCTGCCTCCAGGATCCTCTTTGTTCAGCAGACGGAAGGGGGAAGAGGAGGTTAAAAGGAAAATGCAGAATTGCTGCCGTCTTGCTGCGGCGGAGGTGGAGGGGCGGCGGTGTGATGCTGAGAGGAAGTAGAAAGGAGCAGCGGTCTCTTCAGGAGAACATATATTGTTACCGGCAGCTACTTACAGAAGCCCAACAGGTCTGCGCTTTGTCCATGTGTGACACCTCTTGTACACGTGTCCATCACGCACAGACGTGTCTCATGTGGAAGTTGACCACGTACTCCGCGTTGGTGCGCTGGACAGAGATGGCAAAAGGTTCGAATGGGTGGAAGGTGAAGGCGACCAGGCGGCGCACGGCGTGGTTGATGGGCCGCCCCAGAAGGCCCGCCTGGATCTTGAACTTGAGCAGACCAGAGTCTCGGGCGTAAAACCTGGTGGGTGAAAAGAGAGACGGAGCAGCTCTGTAAACTTCAGTCTGCTCTTTGATGCTTCCTGACTCTGATCTCGCCTCAGGAGGCTTCACATCAGAACCACCCTGGACGTCTGCATTGATTTACAACTCACTAATACCAACTAATCCGGGTAAAACCTAGAAATATCTATTGTTTTTGAACAAAGACTTTTTATATTAATTATCATTATTAGTTGCATTGAATATACACACAAACAGATATTGATATATAACAAATACCCCCACTAGCGCGTTGTCCATACATAAGACTGGGCATGTATACATACATTTATAAATGAATAGTACATGTAGAAAACACATACGCATGGGTCCGTAGGTTTATACGGTGGATAAGAAACGCAAGTAAGTGCAATGATGAAAAAGACAAAAATGCAATATATATCAGTTGCAGGCTAAAAAAAACTGAGCTCAACCCCCATCGCACTCTGGGGGGGGGGGGGGGGGGGGGGGGGGATCTTTAGCCAATCTGTATCTGAGATATGAAGGTGTAAATCGTCCTCCCACTTTTCCTTTAGCCATGCTGGGGTGGTCGTGTTTTGTTGCGTAAGATCATACACTCTCCGAGTGAGTTCCTGAGGGTTCCTGCTCCCTTGCCTTGAAAATGGAATTTATAAGTGACATCATGACATTTCATAATTGTAGGTACTATGCCTGTGTTGAAAAAAATCGATTTCCCAATTCTAAATCGATTCTCATATTAGTTCCTAAAAATCGATTCATATGTCTAAAGATCGATTTTCTTTTTTTTTTCTTTTATTTATTTATGTATTTTTTTTTTTTTTCCTCATTACATTACAACTTTTGGTTATTTTTTGGTTTATCCCCAAAAAAGGAATGTTTTGTTGGACACGACAATAACTGGTGCCATGTTTTTGCCTTTAAATATGTTTAAAAGGTATGAAAACATTAAAGTGTTCAGTTATAATTGCATAAATTGTCTATATTTCATTACTTTATAAACTGTTTTGGGGTTACATTTGCAAAAAATGCTAAAAACCAAATTCTCAAAAATTAAAAACCAAAATAGGCCGAAAAAGGAACAAATAAAAACGGAATGTGGGAAAAAATAAAACCGATTTCATACGACTCTGTTTCCTCCGTGGATCTGTTTGGTAATTCTGACCCACACAATGTTTTTGAAAGCAGTTCTATCAGCATTCTGGGAGGTGATTGGTCCTTACAGCATCATTAGCTGCAATACTTGCTGTTGAATCTCAATATAATACTAGTAGTAATATTTTGCATAACTACAGTCATATAATTCATGCAAAAGCTCAAAAAACAGTTTTAATAACACTAACCCAAATCAATATCGGAATTGAATCAAATCAAATCTTGATAATCGATTCTGAATCTTAAGAATCGGAATCGAATCTTGACATTTGAATCGATCCCCAGCCCTAGTAGGTACCTAAAAAAATGGGATCTGGGAATATGTAACCCGTGTTCTAGTTGTTCAAAAGGAACAAAATCATTATTTACATTAAAAAGGTCTTATAGTGAGTAGATCCTTTTATTAGACCAGGTTTCAAAATGCTCTATCTAGTACGGAGGGGATGATGGTTTTTAACTATCAGAGCAAAAAAGGGATAAACCTCGTAGATTTCACTCTTTCCTAAACTGAGCAGCGTAATGAGAGATAAATCTTGTCGGGGACAGATCAGAGCACAGCAGGCCCTGTAGTGAGGTATCCTTGCATAGGGCGGCCCCAGGAGCAGCCACCTTCAGTAACAGTCATCCAGTAATTTAATGCCTTAATGTCAGCTGACCAATAGTAAAATTGTTTCGGAAGCGCCATTCCACCTTGAGAGTGTAGTCTCTGCAGGATCCGCAGACATACGCATATCAACAGAACTGAAGAAATGTTCAGTCAAGAATATGGGAAGACTTAGGAACAAATATAGGAGCCTTGGCAGTATATTTATTTTGATAGTATTGAACAAAGAGCAGCAGTTCTCACCATCCTATATATTTTTTTCAAACCACCCAACATTGGCAAGAAGTTGGCTTTGTAAAGATCCTTAAAGTTACATGTAATCCAGATCCAGCTAAACTTATCTGTATTAACTTTGAAAGGTATTGAACTGAGTGAGAAATTGTGGAGGCCGAGCTGCCAAAAGCAGCCAAAAGACTGCAAAATATCTAATAGCGCAGGAAAGCTAACCAGAGGGTTAGACAGATACAGCAGTAAATCATCTGCATAGAACGACAGTTTGGATTCCTGACCTCTCATGACTCCTTACATGCAGGTGTCCTTTCGTATCATATGGGCTAGCGGTTCGATAGCAATAACAAAGCTAATTCATCTTCAAGTGGTTCTGCAGTTTATATCTGGGGATAATAATGATCCAGGTTCTTCCCACCTTTCCTCAGGTTCATAGAGATTTGAGAGATTTGGCCTGGATTTTAGAGAAAGATTCTTTGCTTGTCGTGTTGCGAGACTATCGAACTTCATTCTTAATTTCTGACATTGTTTGAGTATGCCATCTGAAGGCGAAGTGTAGCGCACATCCAGCCTTAAGATGTCATCTGTCTATATTAGCCTTCTTTTGCTTTGCAGAATAAGAAATGACCAGCCCACGAAGATATGCCGTCAATGAATCCCATACAGTTGAGAGTGGCATTCCCTGGGTCTGGTTCTGTTCTGAGGAAAATAAATGTATTTCTGATTTGATGAAGTTTAAGTGTCATTAGATAGCAACAGAGAATTGAGCCTCCAGCGGCGGTATCCAGAGTTGACGCCGGGGACACACAGTTAGAGGGCAGTGATAACAATGGACAATAGATAATTCCAGGCCTCTACTAGTGGGAGGATTCTCCTATCAATGAGGTAGTGGTCCATATGTGAAAATGTTCTGTGGACTGAGAGGAAGAAGAAGGAGTAGCATCTAGTGGTGGGATTGGAAAACCTCCAGATGTCTGGAGGAACGATTCGATTACTCCTGCTGATTTGGATGTAGGTTACATTTTGCTAGAGCTCCGGTCCAATTTTGAAGAAAGTACACAATTTACATCGCCGCCAGAATAAGAAAAGGTGTGTCGATGTAAGGAATCTTCAAGAAAGCGCAGTTGCAGAATAAATATTCATCCCTTTTGGGGGCAGATATATTAGCCAGGAACAATTTCAGGCCACAAAGGTGGCCCCTTACAATAACAGAGTCCCATGGGGTTGGAAATGTACGACGGAGTATTAGGGCCAAACTAAGACAAAAAAAAATTGGAAATTACGAGAATAAAGTCATAATATAATGAGAATAAAGTAGTAAAATTACGAGACTAAAGTCACAATGTTGCGAGAATAAAGTCGTAATAGAATAAAGTCGTATTATGAGAATAAAGTCGTAATATGAGAATAAAGTCGTTATATTACGAGAATAAAGTCGTAATATTACAAGAATGAAGTCTTAACATCACGAGAAATTGTAACATTACGAGAATAAAGTCGTAATATTATGAGAATATAGTCGTAATATTATGAGAATATAATTTATGAAACTCTTCTCCCTGTGTAAAAATGAGGAATATTGACCATCTTGTGAAGTTATATTTATAATATATTTAATATTACGACTTTATTCTCAAAATATTACGACTTTATTCTCGTAATTTCAATTTTTTTTTTTGTCTTAGTTTGGCCCTAATACTCCGTCGTAGAAATGACATTGGACATTGCAAAGGGCAGATTATTTCCAAAGAGGATTGCAGCCCTCCTCGATTTGGAGTTGAAGCTGGAGTTGTTTCATCCATTTTAACAACAAATAAACAACTTTCATTAAAAAACACAGTAAGCAAAACCTTTATGGGAACATTCTTGAGTGAATGTAGAGGAAACTTTACAACCGGTTGAAATGATGGCTTAAAAAAACAAATAGTGCCTGCAAAAAGCAGCAGATCTCAATTATCTCAGCTACGTTTCAAGTGAAAAGCTTCAATTCCACAATGTAGACGGGGGGTGGCATGAATTTTGATTGCTGTATCAAGTATGTCAGGGTCTGCAGCTGCATGTTTCTGCTCTGATCTTCATGCTAAAAGGGTTTTCACCTCAACATCAAGTGTTTGCTTTGATAGATTGTCTGGATTTCTCTCCATATTAGGTGTTTTTCACTTATAATCTTACTGGGATTTGAAATTGCATAAATAAAACTGACTGATTAAAAAAAAAAACTTCAACAAAAGGTCCACTGAGACCTAGATCTTCTGAAGCACCCGATTCAGGAATTATAATCTCCAGACATGTAGAGGATTCTAGACAAATCACACTCTAGCTCTGAACATATTTTCATACTTAGCAAGATGGACACGAACATATGAAATCATTAAGGTACCAGCACAGGAACATTAACTTCTGATGTGATTGTGTTACATCATGTGGTGGGATTAAGAGGCTCATTCGCCCTGATGGAGTGTACCTAATGGGGTGGTCTCCGCAGGTTTTGGGCCTCTCCATCACGGACACCCACTTGTCATCGTAGCTGAAGAGGGAGAGGTCGAGATAAGGGCTGCTGCTGTACGACTGGGCGCTGATGGGCAGCTGGCCGAGGAGCCGCCGCACCGCTTCAGTGTGTCCGCCGTATTTGGCGTTCACGATGGTGTCTTTAAATCTGAGGTGCAGACACACAGGTGCATCAAAAGCAATAGAATAGAAAAACCTTTATTGTTATTATAATAATATAATGAGATTAAGCAGCAGTTCCTTAAAAAGTGCACACATGTAAAAAGCTATGTAAAAACAAAATAAGAAACAGACAATATAAATATATATACACACTATGAAAATGAGTGAATGAAAGAATATTGCACATGAATGGATGAAAGAATATTGCACAGTATGAGGTAGCTTATTGGTTCAGTAAGTTCACAGCTTTGGGAAAGAAGGTCAAAGAAATGGAAACCGGGGTGTGTGTTGTCCTTTAAGATGTTCCTTGCCCCGCTGAGACAACGGGAGCTGTAGATGTCAGACAGGCAGAGAGGGCAGAGGGCAGCCGATGACAATCCTCATCAGTCTCCATAACAACTTCCATCACAAACCTGAAAAACTCATTTCCCATGCAAAATAGGGGCTATAAAGCTCTTTTCAAAGATTTCAAAATCTGCATTATCTTGCCATTGTTTTGACTCTCACTACCAATCTGCAGTGCTGAGCAGTTACTCATCTCACTTTCACTCCTTCTATTTTCATCTGCATCCATATGCCTCAAATGTGCTCTCACATGATGTTGTCCTACTACAACTTCAGTCTGATGCTCTTGTCTGCTTCTCTTCACGTGGCCTGTGGTAGACTGAAATGCACTCTTTGAACAAACCTGGTTTTCTGAATGTGCTTGCCAGCTTTAAATATCTCATACCCCTCGCTCCGGCATCAATTTTCACCACTCCAAACTCCAATTCTAAGCTCTTTTTCCTTTTCTGCTCCTCCTCCACCTCCTCAGCCCTCTGCTCCCTGCTTCCCCCTCCACACAACCCAAATTAAATAGCAGCTCTTCCAGGCACGTTGACCATCTTGGTGCTCCTCTTCGACATCTATATTACGTTTTAAAACTCCCCTCTTCTCCTTCTCTCCTCCTCCAGGCGATGCCTGCTGATCACCACCATCTTTAAACCCTCCTGGACATTTGGGTGTGCAGCATCATCTACACTCTTTTCTTTAATTCAGAAGCCAACCTAACAGCAGGATTTTGTTCAAGTGATGATACTAATACATACATACTAGGGCTGGGTATCGATTCAAATGTCAAGAATCGATTCGATTCCGATTCTTAATATTCAGAATCGATTATCATGATTCGATTCGATTCGATATTGATTTGGCTTAGTGTTATTTAAAATGTTTTTTGAGCTGTTGCCTGAATTATGTGACTGTAAAATAACTAGTGAAATAATAATTTCACAATAATTATTGTGAAATAACTAAGAAATAAATAACTCAAACAGGCCTTTCAATATCCATTTAAAGTGCAAAAAAAGAAAGAAATTGCAACAGTTCATGCAGTAAACAAATAATTTTAGCTTATCTAATTTATTCTGTCACCACGCACACATATTGCCATGAAGCACCTGCCATTTTTCAGAAGTGTCATGACAAACTGTGTGTCTGACTACTGGGATTAAAGTTCACCTGGCGAAAATAATGAAAAAAAAGAAGAAAGAAAGAAAGAAAGAAAAAAATAAAAAATAAAAAATAAAAAAAAATAAATAAAAAAAATAAAAATAAAAAAATCGATCTTTAGACATAAGAATCGATTTTTAGGAATTAATATGAGAATCGATTTAGAATGGGAAAATCGATTTTTTTCAACACAGGTCTAATACATGCATATATACATACATTATATATACATAATAACTTTATCATTTTATTTGTTATTTACTGTTTAATTGTGTCTTGCCGCTTTTAATGTTGATGTAAAGCACTTTGAATGACCTTGTGTTGAATTGTGCTATACAAATAAACTTGCCTTGCCTAAACCAGTTTATTAAAACAAATGTTTCTGGTATTTTAACTAGTGAGTGCAAAGGACATTTATCCTGTGGGTACCTTCTCTGGACCTGCCGTGCGTAGTTATTGGACGACGCGGAGCAGGGGAACTGCACCGCCTGGCTGTGCAGGGTAGCGTTTCTGAAGAGGTCACAGAAGTTCTCAAACAGCTCCAGCAGCTGGTCGGAGGTGTTCTCAAAGACAGCCAGCACCTTGGTGGTCACCATGTTGTACACGACGAAGAATGACGGCTGAGAAACGAGCAGAAAGGTGGTGGAAAAGTCAACAAATCAGGATCTTCGGGACGAAAATAGAAAAGCTATACGGGAGTGTGTTTGACTGACAACCATCATGTTTATATGTTCTTTGATTAAATGTAAATGGTTATCACAGAAATCACAGCCATTATATTTCATGTAAATAAACTACAGATTAATTAGATCCATCTTTTGTCACCATGAGCGACTCACGGGACCAAACAGCATCTGTAGGGTGAGCGTGTCCTTGGAGACCTGAGAGAGAAATTCCTGTCATACAAGCACAACTAACAAAAGACAGGCGGAGGAAACCAAGGCAGTGCGACAAAGAGAGAGCCGAGGGCAGGAATTCACACGGAGAGTGTGAATCTGTGTGCGTTTTCCTACCTGGGAGGGGTCGGTGACTCGGAGCGTGACCACGTCCTCGCTGGTGTATTTAATGAAGAGGTGATGTTCGTCCAGCAGCTGCATCTTCCACATCCTCAGCCTTCTCAGCTGATCAAAAAACTGGAAAAACCTGACACAAACCAGACACCAAAGAAGGTTCTCAGTTCATTCGAGGTTAATAAGAGAGATCAAAAACATCTCAGCGACCACAGTAATCCTCACACGCATGGACGGACTGCTGATGGCAGAATTCCGAGGTACGTTAAAGTACGAACGAGGTTAAACAGAAACATCTCTCATTTAAAGGCTGCAATATATTTTTCAAGGCTTTTTATTTGTATAAGAAATTTACTTCACCAAATAGTTGACAGGTGCATCTTAAAGTTATTAAAACAATGAGGATTCCTACATTCTGTAAACAATTAAGTGCAAAGAACTCCTCATCTCTTTTCAGAACTGATTTTACCCAAAAATAACAGAAAAAAAAATTATTGACTATCAACAATTTGTTTAATTTATCAGCGCAGTCAGAAAAAAAAAGCTTTTTCCCCTGACAATGATGGATTATTGCTGCATTTTATAGTGGCAAATTAGCCAAATAATTGTATTAATTGTTCTGAAAAATTTTATTTCAGCCAATAATTAAGTCCAATAATGTGAATGCCATTAAATATCCAGTTCAGACAGTGATTTCTGTTTCTCTCTCCTCTCATATTTGTCTGTAGCTGACTGCACCTGTTATACACCTGTTTAAGAGATGGAAGCTTTTACAGTTTAGTGTTAAAAAAAAAAAAGATTTACCTTTCTGAAGCTCAAGAGCTTCTGGTAAACATTAACGTGCCATTATTCAACTAGTCTTTGTAGCCGCCAACGAGAAGACGTGGTCTGATAAAGCCAATAAATAAAGTAAAATAAATAGTTGGAGGACCAGAGGCCTCTGAACACTCACCTCCTCTTGGCCGTGGCACTGCCGTCCTGCTCAGCCCTCTTCCATAAGTAGACCAGCAGCCTGTGCTTGAGCGAGTTAATGGTTTTGTCGGTGTAAAGGCGGGGAAAACCGGGCCGGCTCTCTTCCTGGGCCTCCGTGTAAACAGCTGAAAGAGTCAGGAGATCGTCCTCGTAACAGAAGCGGCCGATGGTCCTCACGTCCAGAAATGTTCCGTCTGGAGTCACCTGACGGAGCCAGAAAAACAGAAGAGGACCAAAAAAATGACGTGCGTGAGAATCTTTTCTGCTTTTTAAGAGAAGATGGCTGAGAAGTAGAGAGTCCACATTTCTTTTTTCTTTACTGTAGCGTAAGCATAAGTACGTCCTCTTTCAGGATTATACGTATGTATAGTTTTTAAGGTCCAAAACTAATGATAACCTGTAGAACTGTATAATGTCATTAAGCATCACAGACATGGAGGAAGGTCGGCACACTTTTCTTTACAACGCTGTTTGGTTAATTGAGGTTTGCAAACATTAATTTATGTTCAGCTCTCTTCAGGTCCTACAACAGCATTTTTATCAGGCTGTTTGGGGTCGTTATCCTGTTGCATGACCCACTTTCAGCCTAACCCAACCTGGTGGAGAGATCACGGCCCTCTCCATAGCTGCTTGCCTGATAATATATTGAACCAGACTGGGCTCAGGCTGAAGTGAACAGCCCCTGGGGCCTCACTCCCCTGGCAGGAAATTCATTCCTCTTCCCACCGTTGGGCTGATAACACGCCTGTGCTGCCCCCCCCGACTCGCCCATGATGATGCGCCGCCATAGAAACGCCACATCCCCATTTTTTAACGAGGTGGGATATCCATCATGTGGATCACAAATAATGAAACACAAAAAAAAAAAAAACTTTCAGGGCGAACAAACTGAATCAGATCATTTAATGAAACAACCCGTTCACTTCACAGTTCAGAAGAGCTTGTTTGTGAGCGAGGCAGAGAGCAGAGGCTGCGGAGACCAAGCGGACGGGAGGTCAGTGGCAAACAACTGACTTCAGTGAGTCCGTGGCCACCGCGTCGCCCCGGTTGACAGCACACGTAGTTGGAGGATGGGATTTCACACAAGATGATTACACTTCCTAGTTCCTCGCTGTTTTAACCGACTTTCTCAAGTGACACAGGATCGGTGCTTCATTCAATGACCTTACTGAAAGAGCAGACAACTGAACCGGCAAACAGCCAACACTGAATGACTTGAATGACAATCAGCGGCTTAAGCCGCCAGAATCAGGTTGTTCAAGAACTGCAAGCCAAGCAAGCCCATCATAAACATAGTTAATAGGAAGAGCCATAAAACATTGCTAAATCCTCCATCTACCTTGACTAGTCCTGTATTGAAAAAAAAAACATTTTCCGATTCTAAATCGATTGTCATATTAATAAATCAATTTGTATGTCTAAAGATCGATTTTTTTTTTTTCCATCATTACATTACAACTTTTGGTATTTTTTTGTTTGTGCCCAAAAACCAAAAATGTTTTGTTGGACACGAGCATAACTAGTGCCATGTTTTTGCCTTTAAATATGTATGAAAACATTAAAGTTTTCAGTTATAATTGCATAAATTGTCTATATTTATTTGCTTTATATACTGTCTTGGGGTTACATATGCATAAAATGCTAAAAACCAAATTCTTAAAAATGGGAAAAAAATAAAAGCGATTTAATTCGTCCTCTGTTTGCTACCCTGGATCTGTTTGATAATTCTGACCAACCATGTTTCTGAAAGCAGTTCTATCAGCATTCTGGGGGGTGATTGGTCCTTACAGCATCATTAGCTGCCAATACTTGCTGTTGAATCTCAATATAATATTAGTATTAATATGTTGCATAACTACAGTCATACAATTCATGCAACAGTTCAAAAACAGTTTTAATAACACTAACACAAATCGATATCGGAATCGAATGCGTGATAATCGATTCTGAATCTTAAGAATCGGAATCGTATCGATTCTTGACATTTGAATCGATCCCCAGCCCTAACCTTGACACCAACTTTAACCCCGCTGAGTCCCATTTGGCAGCACAAAAATGTCAGACCAGGAATTGTTCTGAATAGCACGGATGAGACGCTGGGGGTGCAACTGGCCTGGCTCTGCCTGAAGAAGCACGGCTTTTGCTCGGTAGCGGACCCAAACCGGTGCTGTACATGATATATACATTGATATTCCCAATTGGTTATGTCGGCACATGTGGACATTGTTCGGAGGTATTGTGGTTTGTCAAGCTGCGATGTAACCCGAGCATTACAGTGTGACATAATTTAACACCTGGCTGCTGCTTTCCATCCCAGTTCCTATGAAAGCAGAAAGTGTGTGGAATTTTTCACACTCTGCTTCTGCTTTTCTTATTAGTTTTTGGTCAATAAATAATCAAACAGCGTAAAATGCTATGAACAGTTGTTAATCTGAGATTGCATTTCCCTCATTTTAAGACCTGGTTAGGAACAAAAATGTTCATGATGTTCTGATACATAAAACATTTACATTTAAACTATTGTTGAATTCAGGCCTGTGTTGAAAAAAAGCGATTTCCCAATTCTAAACCGATTCTCATATTAATTCCTAAAAATCGATTCATATGTCTAAAGATCGATTTTTTTTTTTTAATTTTTATTTATTTATGTTTTTTTTTTTTCATCATTACATTACAACTTTTGGTTATTTTTTTGTTTATCCCCAAAAAAGGAATGTTTTGTGTGACACAAGAATAACTGGTGCCATGTTTTTGCCTTTAAATATGTTTAAAGGTATGAAAACATTAAAGTGTTAGGTTATAATTGCATAAATTGTCTATATTTCATTACTTTATATACTGTCTTGGGGTTACATTTGCAAAAAATGCTAAAAACCAAATGCTCAAAAATTAAAAACCAAAATAGCCAAAACCAAAAATGGAACAAATAAAAACGGAATGTGGGAAAAAATAAAACCGATTTCGTCTCTGTTTGCTGCCCTGGATCTGTTTGGTAATTCTGACCCACATGATGTTTCTGAAAGCAATTATATCAGCATTCTGGGAGCTGATTGGTCCTTACAGCATCATCAGCTGCCAATACTTGCTGTTTAATCTCAATATAATACTAGAAGTAATATTTTGCATAACTACAGTCATATAATTCATGCAACAGCTCAAAAAACTGTTTTAATAACACTAACCCAAATCAATATCGGAATCGAATCGGATCGAATCAAATCTTGATAATGGATTCTGAATCTTAAGAATCGGAATCGAATCGATTCTTGACATTTGAATCGATCCCCAGCCCTAGTTGAATTGCATTTTAAACAGTCAATGGTCTCACCTGAAACACGTGAATCGTCTGCTGTTGGACCGACAGCACAGCCAGGATGTTCCTGTACAGATAGAGACCTTGGTTGTGTGACAGGATTATTTTGTCACACTTAAACGACCTGGTGTCACACAGCTTTCCCGTATGGAGATCAATGATGTGGAGAGAATAATCTTCCAGAGGAGAGCGGGGGTTGGGGGTCACCGACTCGTTGTTACGATACACCTAGTGTGAGATCAAGCACGGGGGAAAGAAGACGTGCGAGTGAGAGAACGGCTTTGGGGCAGAAAAAACTCATTTACTTTGTTTCAAACTGGCACTAAGTTGATGTTTCTACCTCAAAGAAGTACGGTGGAGGCTCTTCAGGCACATATACGGCAGAACCAACAATGACATAGCGGCAGTCGTCTGTAAATAGGCTGCACTCCCGGTTTAAGTGTTCTCCGTTGGAGGCCACATTAGTGACATGGAGCAGACAGAAGAAGCGCTCAAACAGGCGCCCTCTGATGTTGAGGGAGCGCTGGTCATTGGCTGTTAGAAGAGTCTCCCCCTCCTGACCCCTCAGCAGGTCCTGAGCCGCCTGGCAGCCTTGGTATTCATATATCTGTGGGAAGAAGTATGATTAGGAAGAACACTTTTGGCTTCATTTTTTCATTTAAGCTATAACTGGCAGATAAAAGGCTCAGTTTCCTGTGAGCAAAGAAATGATATAAGGGGCGTCCCAATACTCCCCCTCGCCCTCGTTTTGATCCCTCCCCCTAAATTTTGCGCATTCCCGTGAGGGTAGTGGTGTCCCAATTCCTCTTTTCACCTAGGGGGAGTGGGCATAACGAGGGCTAGGGGCTGAAAATAGCCCCTCCACAGCGAGGGATTTCATATGCTGACTTCGCAAGCCAGGGGTTATAAAAATTTCCCAGAATGCTTTTCGTCGTCATTTGCAGACTGAATAAAAAAAAAAAACATGGCGGACATTTCTTGTTTTTTAGTGAATAAATCAATATTTTGAGTTAGTTTCTGCATAAAAATGCATCTTCATTACATTTCTGGCGAGAAATATATATTTTACTTTCATAATATTCACTCAGTGAATGTACATAATCCCTTTTTTGTCCGTTGTTCGCGAAGATCGCGCCGGAGTAAAGGCTGTTAGGTTACGCCGTAGGCTAAGTAACCGCCGTGGGCTACATAAGCTAAGCCGTAGGCTACGTAACCTACGCCGTAGGCTTTGCGTCGATTTGACTCGCCGACCGAGGGCAAACATCATTTGCAGACTCGTCTCAGATTGTGACCAAGGGAGCAAGCATTTTTTTTGTGGGAAATAGAGAGAAATAATCCTGTGACTCGTCAGATTTGTTTTGGATGTTTCTGATATAAAAGTTTTCAGAAACCACAAAGCTGTTATCTGGGTAATTTACACACTTTCAGATAAAGCTGAAGTGAAGATAGCGGAGCTGTTTTATGGTTCCGCGTTAAATCGACGCAGAGCCTACGGGGTAGGGTACGCGGCGATGCGCGCCGTACGCCGTACCTTACCCTACGCCGTAGGCTCTGCGTCGATTTAACGTGGACCCATAAGCTCCAGAGCGGGCAGGCAGAAATCTCTAAATTTTCGGAGCAAATTTCTTAACAGACTGTTAGATTTCATCTATTAAACCAACATTTATCTTCCTAAATGATTTATTTCAGCCAGCGTAATTCTCAACAGAGCTGCAGGTTTCTCTCCCAGGACGACGGAGCAGCTTGACCCGGCGGACACGTCTGTCCCCCCGGCTGTGAGCTGCTGCTGCTCCCCGGGGCCGGGGGCTCTTCTCATCTCCGAAAACGTTGAGTCAAATTTCTTAACAGGCGTTATTTGGATAAACTGAGCCCAGGTTGAGGATCTTAACGGTTACTTTTACGCCTGAAAAAATATTAAAAAACTTAATAAAGTGCCATATTAACAGCGCTACAGCTGAAATTAAAACAGCTTTTGGCTCTCAGCTTCCTGATCAGGGTAGGGATGAAAACGAGGGGTAGGGGGAGAATTGGGACAGGCACCTGGGCCAAGTGCCCTAGATTTCAAGTGCCCTAAAATCTCCCCCTTCTTTTTTAGGGGGTAGGGAAGAAAAGAAGGGCGAGTGAAGAAAAGTAGGGGGAGTATTGAGATTGGGCCATAGTATGCTGCATTTAACGAATGTGTGGACAGAATGTACTTGAATGCACTTGAATGAAACTTACTTCTAAGGACGTCTGATCCGAGGAGAAGGCGATAAACCAGCGACCGTCTGGTGAAAACTTCCTAAGAAAGCAGGGTGGCTTCTCCACGTTGACCACAGTGAAGTTAGGAAACAGGTTCTGGTGGAAGCAGCGCACCCGGTACCAGTGAGCTCCGGGACGCCCCGAGCAGATCCTCCTTCGCTCCAGGCGATGGACCACGTTCTGATTCTGGATGCGTCTGGGTTTCAAGGTGGAGAAACTCTCATCCATTGCACCGACTGGAAGATTGTCTCAAACCGGCCTCAGCAGACAGTTGGACGAATGACGAGCACAAACAGATGAATCATCATGGTCCTGTTACCTGTGCAGGAGCAGAGGTGTGACGGTTCAGTGCTCTGCTGTCGGGTTTGGAGGTTCTGGAGGTCTAATTTACACATCACTGACATAATTCCCTCATCAGTTCTCAGAATTATGACTGAATATTTTACATTTCCTTCATGAGTTCTTGTGAGTTAACTGTGTTTTACAGAGTAAATGACTAAAGTGAGTGTGTTTTGACATGGGCTTTTTATTGACCAACAGGATTCTCTCAAAGCTAAACTATACAGTTGGAGGAGGTTTTTTGTCGTTTTAACTACCCAACATGCTTTTACACTACAAGCCAAACCCATTCAGATATACATTTATTCCATGACCAAATGCTCACTTGTTTAAATAATAATTTAAACCTGATGTATCTTGCTCAGATTACTGTTTTTGATTACTGTTGGACGGGAACTCAAAAAAGTGGATAGGTGCATCTCCAGTAAAATTATTAACTGTTCTATTAAATTACCTTCACTTCTCCTTTGAACCTTTTAATTATATAAAGCTGTGTATAAAAAGCCTTCTAAAACCAATATAATTCATAGAAACGCTGTTCACAAAAACCTTTTAATTCTCAGCCTCTGAAAACAACAACAAACTACACGTCTGTCATAAACGCACTTCTCACCACAATGCCCAAGGGCAGGTTTGACCTGCAGCAAATATGCCAATAGTCCTTGAGCAAGACACTGAACCCCATATTGGCCCTTACGTATGTGTAATTGTGTGTATGATGAAAATCACAAAATAGATTAACAAATAAGTTGGTACAGACTGGGAAAGTGCTTAATGAATGTATTTGTGAATGGATGTGGCTTCTAGTTTAAAAGCATGTTGGGTAGTTTACCACAACATAAAACCACCTCCAACTGTATAGTTGTAGCTTTGAGAGCAGCCTGTTGTTCAATAAAAAGCATTGTCCAAAAAACACACCTATTTTAGTAATTTACTCTGTTTCAGTAGGGTAAAATTATTGGTTTTCAACAAGCAACCAAACAAATCAACTAAAGAAATACCCAACGTAAATAAAACTGGGTTAAACAAAAAGTAGGTCAAACAGGTCCAATTTACAGAGGCTGTCGTCTTCGTGCAGGCAGCGCACATTTCCCATCTACCTACCCTATCTTTTTTCCCTCTTATTCACTTTTCATATAAAGTAGGGCTGGGCGATATATCGAGATTTTAATATATATCGATATATTTTCAAACGCGATATGGTACGAGACAATATCGTTTATATCGATAGCTTTTTTTTTTTTTTATGATTTTGATATAGCTTATTTTGTGACAAATTGACTTGAATGTTTTATTTGAGATTTGCACAAATGTTTTGTTATTTGCACAGCTGTCAACCTCAGTGGAAAAGTCTGCCTGTTACTGTCTACATTGTATTAATTGCACAGTGTATTCAATTTAATTGTTATGCAGGAAAGGGATATTTGTTTTATTTTATTCAAGAAGCATTTTTATTCTATATATGCAGGCAGTTTATTTTTATTTAATTTGTTTTATACATTTTGATATTGTGCAGACCTCTGTTAATAAAGGAACCTGTGTGACATTTGGCACGAGGCTTTGTATTAAAACTGACTGTTTTTTAAGGGTTTGCCTCAGAAAAAAAATGAAGCTAACAGAGATGCTATGCTATAATGCTTTGGGGGAATTATGTCACAGAAAAAATATCAATATATATCGAGTATCGCCATTCAGCTAGAAAGTATTGAGATATGACTTTTGGTCCATTTCGCCCAGCCCTAATATAAAGCACCTTGAATTGCCTTGTTGCTGAAACGTGCTATATAAATAAACTTGCCTAGCCTAGTGGCACAACAATCATAAAACAAAAAACTTTCCAACACGTTAGTAAAACCTGGAAGAACAATGGTGAAGCATCATCTTCAAAGAGTACATGTAGGTGGAAATTAGACATTTGAATGATCATCATTAGAAGTCACCTTAAACATTTGGTGAAATCTCATTGAGGAAAATGAGTAAAACTCATGTCGATTCTCACTGGTGAAAGTGCAAGCTTTTCCACATTCACAATGTGAAGATAATTAAGGTATTGGGACTAAACACCTATGGTGTGCCAATAGTCTTCGGAAAACCACTTATCAGGGAGGCTAATTGAAAATAAAGGACACTTTTCTTTTTTTAGAGCAATGGAAAAAGGTGATGTGTCCAATGAGCCCAGATTTCAAAGCAATGGGAGCAAAAGAGAGATGGAGAAGTGATGCTCCTACCTGTGGAGCCTGTGGGGGCAGTATCATGATCTGGGATTGCTTAAGTTAACTACCTGAATAATGACGTCTTATTTTCTCCATCGGTAGCTATTACCTCCCTGATGTCACTGGCATGCTCAAAGAGGCCAATGTCAGGATTCATCAGGCTCAAATCATGAAAGAGGGGCTCAGGTAGAACGAGACATCCCTTCACACGTGGACTGACCTCCACAGAGCACAGACATAGTGATGCTGAGTAGGCCTGTGTTGAAAAAATCAATTTCCCAATTCTAAATCGATTCTCATATTAATTCCTGAAAATCAATTCATATGTCTAAAGATCGATTTTTTTTTTTTGGGGGGGGGGGGGGGGGGGGTTACATTTTCTTTTATTTATTTATGTATTTTTTTTTACAATTTTTGGTAATTTTTTTGTTTATCCCCAAATATTTTGTTGGACACGAGAATAACTGGTGCCATGTTTTTTTCCTTTAAATATGTTTAAAGGTATGAAAACATTAAAGTGTTAGGTTAAATTGCATAAATTGTCTATATTTCATTACTTTATATACTGTCTTGAGGTTACATTTGCAAAAAATGCTAAAAACCAAATGCTCAAAAATTAAAAACCAAAATAGACCGAAAATGGAACTAATAAAAACGGAATGTAGGAAAAAATAAAAACAATTTAATCAGTCTCTGTTTCCTCCCTGGATCTGTTTGGTAATTCTGACCCACATGATGTTTCTGAAAGCAGTTATATCAGCATTCTGGGAGCTGATTGGTCCTTACAGCATCATTAGCTGCCAATACTTGCTGTTGAATCTCAATATAATACTAGTAGTAATATGTTGCAGAACTACAGTCATATAATTCATGCAACAGCTCAAAAAACAGTTTTAATAACACTAACCCAAATCAATATCGGAATCGAATCGGATCGAATCAAATCTTGATAATCGATTCTGAATCTTAAGAATCGGAATCGAATCGATTCTTGACATTTGAATCAATACCCAGCCCTAATTACAAACAGTTACAGTAACAGTATATACTATATACTTTATTGGAATAAAAATAAAAGTAGTGCAAAAACAAAAGCAGGTAGGATGTGTATGAGATATAAAGATGCTGCACATCTTGTTGTTACTGGATTCTTTTTTTTTTATTAAGAAAACTAAAGACATTTTTCTTGAAAACTGGGGAAGCTTATGAGTATAAATAGACTAAGCTGTAAGAGGACATTTTTAGGAGCTCTTTAGGAGACACCACCACAGCAACCACCACAACAGACTAATGTAAATGTCCAGAGTTGTCAACAACTCCTGATCTCATTTAAGAGGCTAGTTCCGAGTGTGAGCTTAGTCTGATTGTGCAGCAGGGCAGTAATGAGGCATCATTAGATCATTGTTGTTGACACAGAGCTGCTACTCACTCGCTGCTGGAGCTTCTGTCTCCTCTGGTCGGTGCAGGAGAACAAGTTTACTTACAAATCATTCAGCGAGTCAGCTGTCTCCCCCTCCCCTTAAACGTGACTTTCCAGTTCCAAATCCGAAGCAAACTACGCAGATATATCCATGTAGCCCTGAAACTTGGCTCTGTGTCGTGTGTTTCTGAGGCTTCGCTTGTAGTTAAAGTAAAAGCAGCAGCAGCAGAAGAAGAAGAAGAAGAAGAAGAATACAGCACCGCTCAGAGTGCTGCAGTTCCAAACAGCGCCACCAGCTCTCAGGTCAGAAATGGTATTGCAGCCTTAGATAATCGAGAAGATTGAGACGCAAATAGCCAGAGGTGTCAAATGTATTCACCAGAGGTGGAAAAAGTACAAAAATATTGTACTTAAGTAAAAGTACAGATTTTCTGCTTGAAAATTACTTAAGTAAAAGTAAAAAGTACCCATTAAGAACATTACTTAAGTAAAAGTATAAAAGTACCTCAAATTAAATATAATAAAGTACCAAAAGTACATGGTGTAAAATGTACTTAAGTACAAAAGTAAGAAGCACAAAGTACAACATTATTTTCAAAAGGATTGCAAAGAAATTAAGTCCCAACATTGTCATGCTGTCGAAAGTGGCTTTATTCCAAGAATTTGCTTACAACTCTAAATAATGGTGATATTATTCTGACCCCTTTAGCGTTTGTCTCCATTACCCCATTTTAATTTCTCCCTTTGCTCATCACTGCTGCTGTACCCCATTCGTTACTCAGGTAGAAGTATAGATACTAGAGTTTAAAAATACTCCTGTAGAAGTTGAAGTATCAACTCAAGTTTTTTACTCAAGTAAAATTATAAAAGTACTGGTTTCAAAACTACTTAAAGTATAAAAGTAAAAGTAATGTAAGGGGGAAAAAGCCATTAAATACAAAAGCCATTGAAAATGAATGCATCTTAGTATAATGCAAATATATTAAAGAACCATATATGTGTACTATTGAGCATTAACATGTGTTTCAGAGAGCAGACGCGTACAAACCAATAGGGTGTCGGAATGGTATTCTGTTTACTTCTCATCCAACCACAACCAAATTCACTCAATCCGGATGGCGCTATTTAACTGGATAGTTTTTTTTCAAAGGCCAAAATGAAATAGAGTAACGAGGCTGTTTTTAAAATGTAAAGAGTAAAAAGTACAGATAATTGCGTGAAAATGTAAGGAGTAAAAGTAAAAAGTCGTCTGAAAAATAATTACTCCAGTGAAGTATAGATAACCAAAATTTCTACTTAAGTAAGGTAACGAAGTATTTGTACTTTGTTACTTGACAGCTCTGCAAATAGCTGGGAAAAAAAATAATCACACAAATGACCACAAAAAACTACAAATATGTGGTCAAGCAGAACGACTGAACCGTATTCTTAGTTTGACTGTGCATTTTTCTAAATCGAGTTGAAAAGCTGCTGCCTACCTGACCACACCAGAGAGAGTATTGCCCTGGGATGAGCGTCTGTCAATGGGGTCTGAAAGAAGAGGACCAGATGTGCATCACAACTGACAATGCAGCAAGCGTGACCAAACCAATAGAACTTAATGAATGGACCAGAATTCAATGATTTGGGCAAAGGTTGAATCTTGCAATTGGTAATTGTGTGTGTTTGTTTATAAAAAATACAAGCCATTTTTCAGGAAAATGCTCTATTGTTTCCAGAATATTTGGGTGCTTCTGAGCCATAATTTAGTGACCTACCTATTTTAATGTCTGACATATTTTTCAGAAGTTCAGAAATAAAATAGGGTCATTTTATTTTAGTAAGAGTTTTATTTGATTACCATTCCTTTCCAGTTTTACTTAAAATGATTTGACTTTTCCTCAGTTGTTATAGCTGCTTTTGGTCAAGGATTTAAAGGACAGACATGTTTTTTTTTAAATAAATACACTTGGTAGCAATTCTTACCTCTGGTTTTCATTCATCCTTACATTAGTGTAATAGCATCGAATGTTTTGATTCACATACATGGACTTAAATCCATGGATGCACCAGACACCAGGGCCTCCCTAAAAACACTCCCAACCCTCACAAAGAAAAGAAGCCTCATCTCTCAGGCTCCAGGACACACTGCAGCACGGGAGAGGTCAAAAAAGGCCAAATGGTCGAATCCTAAAGCTTACAATCCTCATATAGTTAGAATGTTTCTATAGAGAAACCTTTAAGCCATTTCATAAAATTCTAACAATTGGATGTATGTCCATACATGTATGCATGTTGTTGCTTATGTTGGCATGTCTCTTTTTATTGCTGCAAAAAAATGATCTTTGCAACATCTTGCTCTAAACACCAAAGGACTGAATCTTCATCATGAACTATACTGTTTTTGTAGAGAACTTCTCTGGTCAAGTCTGCTGTCCTCGTAAAGCCCAGGTCATACCTGCAGTCCTCCACCACCTCCACCTCCTCACCTAAGACTGAAATAGTCTTATAGTCTTAAAGGAGCATGAGGCAGGATTTATGAAAAAAATTCGTATACGTTTTAAGTTTTCTAGTAATAATGTCAGATGAAGCGTTCCAAACCAAAAAGAATGAGCCCTCTAGCGTATCTCTCCGTTGCCTTGAACAGGCTGTGTGCTGCAAAATGTGCTGCAATTCCGGACCGGAATTTCCCGCGCTGTCCTGCAGATGTGACGTCAAATGACGCTGCATGCGCGTTCTCGGCGGCGCACGAGTAAACATTGGATACGCGTTTGAGTCATGGAGGCAGCTTCAACTTGAATTGGGACTGAAAACAGATGCTGACATGGCTCATTTCCTACTGACCAGGTAAGATAACATTGTAAGTCCTATTTAGAGCTTGATTTGAAAATCACATGAAATTACACACGCGCTCCCGTGCTGGCTTCGCTGTTGGCTGCAGGAACCCCGACGGTCGTCGTGGCGCTAATGAGTCTCATTTCTTAGTCTTGCCTCATGCTCCTTTAATAGACTCCTCAAATAGACTCCTAAAATCTACAATCGATAAGGCGGCTGTAGAGAGAGATCATTTCATGGCTAAAATTTGAAATAAGAATTGCTAGAATATACTGTACAGTATGATGGAAAGTGTTTATTTTTTTTAATAATCCAACAGTACACTAGTGTATCATTTTACTGAGTATGAGTGTGATTTTCACTGGACTTCATTTTTAAGGAGGGGAGAGCTTTATTCTGACCCAAACTTGGGCCAAATGTACACCTGCTGATCTCAGTGAAGTGCCAATTTTCTAATCAGTGGGTGGGTCAGGAGCGCAAATCCCACCGAAAACTATTAACGTGATTATAATTTCTTTGACTAAATTAACAAGATAAAAAAAAAAAAGAAAAAAAACCCAACTTTGACTACCGTAGCTAGTGTATTTAACTGTCTTGTTTGGTTAGCCTATTTTGTTTAATTGATTTGTTTATAACCACATGCAGTATATGTGACCCCGAGGTGCCCTGCGCTTTGCTCCCCATAATGACAGAAATTAAATTATGATTATCTCATTTCTATG
Organism: Cololabis saira; assembly: GCF_033807715.1. Taxonomy (NCBI): domain Eukaryota; kingdom Metazoa; phylum Chordata; class Actinopteri; order Beloniformes; family Belonidae; genus Cololabis; species Cololabis saira. Next base: position 19,763,147 of record NC_084591.1, on the reverse strand, counting down.
AAGCATGTTCTCACAGACTGAGGACAGCATTATAAAGAGGAAAAGAAAAATGCTCTGGTACATTGGTCTTGGAAGACGGCTAATGGTTCTTTGCGCAATTATCTCTGACCAAAGAGTCTCGATTAAATGTTGTAATTTTCCTTAAAAGCACATGTACTGGGCATAAAAGGCTCGCATGAAAAGAAAAATGGACAAATGAATGGAAGAAAGAATGCAAAATTATCCACTTTAAAATCTGATGGCATTTTTCTTTTCAGCTATATGGATGATTAAACCTTAGCTTCAAGACGGGGATGTGTGCGTCCGTGTTCACGCGCGGTGTTCATGTCCTCAGCCCGCCAAATTGTAGCTACGTGTGTGCACATGCACAGGTGTTCATGTGCCGCCACAAAAACCCTGCACAGGAGTGATTCAGGATAAAAAGTGTGCTCTATTCTCAGGTAGTTCCTCTGTTATTTTCCCTCTAATAAAGCGCTCCCTGTACAGGACGCTCGCCTCAGCTTTTAGCATCTGCCTATGAAGTAGAGGAGAGTCACAATGAGGGTTTTTATACACTTGTTACTCTATCTTCCAGAACACACGGGGCTTATTTAAGATCATTTTTCCTCTTCGCACAGGGCTTGTTGTGGCCCAAAAAGCATCGTGCCTATTCTTCCTCTGCTGTTTTTCAGGTAAAATGCACTTCTTTGTAAATGCCTGCTTTCAGGACTATCACTCTCCAAAAATTTGGAGTTGCGTGAAAACTTTGAATCTCTGAAGCTGATGATTAAAAGAAAAAGTCTTATGTGAAAGTTTTAAAGAAAAGGGACATCACGTTTTTGGAGTGTAATTAACAATGCTCAGCATGGACTGATGTCATTATCACTTTTATAAGAGTTTTCTTAAAAAAAAAAACAAACAAACAACAAAAACACTTGCATTAAATGACATCTTGATGCAGAGTAGGTAGGCTATAGCGCAAATTCACTATCTTGCCTATACAACATGCACTTAGGAAAGGTTATTCGCTTTTATGGAACAGAGAAATACATTGTTATACCCGTGTCCCCCCATATTTTCATCTGAGACCGTCGTGTTTGGCATTTAACAAAAGCTTTTAACTTTTCAATCCAGTGCAATTTCCGAGCACAATGGGACATTTTAAGATTGTAACTTTCCAATCCTTTTGCACCTGAACTTTTCATGTTGTTTGTGACAGTGGATGATTTCTGCTTTTTTTTCTGAGAAATTACTATGATCAGAAATGCATTACGGCTAGCTGGTCACCTGCAGCCTCCTCAGCAAGTCTGAGCTGAACTATGAGTGAAGTGAATTAAGAAACAGGAAAGAGGAGAGGGTGCAGGAGGGTTTTGTTTGTTTTTTTGGATGGATGAAAGAAATGGGCCAGAACTGGGAAAGGTCAAGGAGAACCAAAAGGTCACAGGATCCTGAATGATCAAATGTGCCAAACATGTTGCTAGTTTTTCATCTTTGAAGGCCACTTATTAAGCAAAATTAAGATTTCAAACAGCATATTTGTTTGTCCTTTCAGTCTTAAAGAAAATATATTCATAAAAAAGCATTCCAATTCATAACGATAAGCAATAATCTTGGTTATTAAAACATTTTTTATAAGAACAACATGGCCATATTAGCACCCTTGTTGAGATAGAGGGGGGGGAAATGTAAACCTCTAAAAGGGTCCTACACTCACATCTATTCTGCCCCCCCAAACGTTGACGTTGGTGTTCTGCTTGGCAGACAGATTCATAGTTCTCAGAATATCTGTGTCCTTTGAGCTGTATGGGGAGATTTAGCTCAGTATGGTGTGCTTTCTCTCTTTCTTCTTCTGTCCATTGTCAAAACAAAAGTAAGAAAGTAGCAAAAACATGACACGCTTTTTTGCAATATTCTGTTGGGTTGCCAAAGCCGGTGGTGATTAAGCCGGACCTAGACTGAGATATGGTCACAAAAACAAGGAGAGCCATTGTCAAATACGCTGGTAGTGGAAGCTAGGTCAGAGCAGATATTCTATTTATACCTCTGCACTGGACTGACTCTAACGCAGCTGGGGACACTCTTCCCCCTACTGTCCCTTTAACCTGACATGCACTCCGCTAGAAAGGTAACTGCAGCTTGGCGCAGCGATTGGTTCACTTGGAGGCATTGTATTCCCTCTGTTACATATTTCAGGCTACATCGTCCTCTGTCATTTTCAAACCTGACAGAATTTCAGCAACATGAACTGTTGCTCAACATGTAATAGCACCAGCTGACAAGATCTGCTTTGTTTCATCCATCATGTTTGAGGTAGTAAATAAAATGAAGTTCAGCATGTTAAGTTACTCTACAGAGCTGCACAAAAGAACCTGCACGACTAACTAGCATTTAGTAATTGTAGAGCAACGCAACACAGCTACAACTAATCACTCTCTGAAATACATGACTGAAAGGGGGGTTAAAAAAAATCAATTTAAAAAATACCAGACTTGTGTGCATAAGCACAGATAGAATTTTTTTTTTTTTTTTGCCTTCATAACATCAAAACACAGAAAAAGTTTTGGGTTCTTTTTTTTGTTAACATTAGACAATAAGAAATCTTTATCAAAATAAAAGTACATTTTCACTTAGAACTTTCTACAAGCATCAGTGAAGCTACAGGATGGAGGTAGAGAGTGCTAAGTGAGCTTGATAGAGCTTTAATGGAACCATTCCAGACTGAAATTAAGCATAATTGCCTTTAATCTTGAAATATTACAATTAAGCAGGCAAAAGTTTGCAACTGAAAATTCTACACCCAAAAAAAGAATGTGTGATTCAAGAGCAAGTTGTCATAGAAGTATGAAAAGTACTTATTGAGAGTGAGCATTACACTCATTTATCATCATTACTGTAAGGACCATTCAAGTCCTCAGACATTTTATCTAGGAAATGTGTAATTGTTAAGCAAGTTGTAGGTAAAACTCAAAGAGAAAGTTTCACTCAGAAGTGTAAGGAACAAAACTCCCGATAGTCCCACATCACATGTGAGACAAGTGTATGATGTTCCCTGAGGAGTCCAATAAAAAAAAAGAGAAGAAGTGAAATTGCTTTTAAAATACACGCAAATATGTAGACTTATGAATGGGATTCAGATTCAGATTCAGATTCAGACGACTTTATTAATCCCTTTGGGAGGTTCCCTCGGGGAAATTGACATCTACATCTCACAAACAAAGCATTCATATACAAATCAAAATCAAAAACCAAACACCCATATAAAGATAAAAAAGGTAAAAAATTAAAAATAGAGATAAAAATAAAAATAAAAAAAATATAGAAAAAAAAAGTGCAGTGCCATAAATAGAATTATATGGATAGAAAAGAAATGTGTTATGAAATATTGCACAAAGTTATTGCACTGTCCTGGTTATTGCACAGTCCGGATGCAGTCAAATAAAAGACAGTAAATGTCGATCATTATTTCTCATAATCTACCTTTTGTATCTTGGCTGAGTGTGTGGGTGTGTGTATGAAATATATGTCAGTGCATGTGACAAAAGACACATTAACAAGTACTCTGAACTCTGATCTGACAGCACTTTCTGTGTCTCCGGCCCTTTAAAACCAGTTAGATATATCCAAAGTGTGAAGTGAAGCAGCAGAGGCCAAGTGTGACAAGATAACACCCGTCAGAGGGATACTTTACTAGCGTTCACTTCAGTGAGTCTATTTAAACACAAAGTTCATTCGGACACAGTCGGGCAAGGCTCTCCGAGCTGCAATCCCATCATCCATCAACATGAATGACTGGGATTTGAGGGAAAAATAAAAAAATCAAGAACTGCATCTGTTTCATTCGGCTGCAGTCTGATTAACAAAAACATCTGTCCCTTTTTAGGAAGTTATAATTAATTTCATATCCCTATCAATTATTGGTGTACATTTTCTGCAACCTGCCATTATTAAGTCCTGCTGGCTTTTTTTTTTTTTGGTAATTGGTTTTAAGAGAACCCTCCTGTTAAATGAGTCACATTTAGATTTAAAATTTTTCTTCCGGTGGGGCATAATCTTGGATGTGAGTCGCCAGTGGAGAAAAGACGAATGGCCAAAATGCAGTATTTTTTGGAGGGGAGTATTATGTCTGCACACTTATGAAATGCCTGTAAATTCCCAATTATCTTTTCCTTCATCTTGATCCTTGCAAACAGCAGAAAATTGCAGTTTCACAATTACACTTATAATTTGCTCATACAGATGCTCGTCCCAGTTCTTGCAGCATGTTTTTCTCCCACTGACCCCCTCCTGTGTTTCCAGGTTTTAACATAATGGGAGTGGTACCGAGGCTACCGCTTTTACGAGTGCATTTATGTGTGTTTGCGTGCAGAATTAGCGCCAGAGAGCCACAAACGTGACGCGGCCCTATTCCTCCCCGGGGTCAAACTCCCCCCACCACCACCACTCAGGTGAGCTACACAAGATTAAAAATAAATAAATAAATGAATAAAGGACACAATTATTTTCATATGTCTCCCCAAAGTAAAAGAGAACGTGCTCCAAGGCTGCGGCTTTAAAAGAAGTCCCCTAAACGTGCCTCGCTATCCTCACACTTTGCCAATTCAGCCAGCGGCAAATGGCCTTGGTGGGGGACTGAGCGGCTGTACACATTACGCTCCAGTCTCAACAGCTAGAAGCGAAGCAGGCCTGTAATTTCTGCCATTTGACAGTGTGAGCTCAAAAGCAAAGTGATGGCCACTTTTCCGTTATTATTCTTTTGGCAGAGTGCTATCCAAAGGGAAACAACCCTGCTTTAAGAACACGTCCATCAGCCCCTGGCAGTATTTGGAAAAAAGTAACTCTGACATGTTGTATCGTTAACTTTGAAAAGCAAGTACTGTTGTACATCTTACGCTATACAATATCCCTCCCTGCAGGCTTTACAAATGCCCCAGTAAACGTGCTCTGTCGCGGCGATGCCCTGTAAAGACCTTGCAGAGCATTTCATTCTTTTAAAAACAATGTGACTTGTGCTGTTAACTGAATTACCGGACGGCTGGGACCGGTTCTGGGCTGTGGAAGGGTCAAGGGGCGACTCTGAGCAAAGTAGCCCGAAGCAAGTATCTCCTCCTATGGTTGAAGGCTGTTAGTAACGGACAACCAGGGACTGGCTTTCAGCTCATCAGCCTCCACCTCTGGCAGCAGCCACAACTGCTTTAGTGACCTTCACATTGGACCATTTCAGGCCCCCTTCATATTAAATAACCACACCAACCACAGTAGTAGTTAGCAGCTGGTTCAGAACAAGAACAACGCCTTGTTCCCCAGTGTCCATATAACACCACTATCAACAGCATGCACTTCTGTCTACAATGGTTAAAAGACAGAATGAATGCTGCACTTCTGTTTTCAATATGGAAGGTTTTACAATCCAAAACTCCATTATATCAGTACAATCTATATATGCATACGCCACTAGACAGGCAACAAAGGGCCGGGTTTCACTTCCTAAGCCAAACACTAATTTTCTGAAGCATACAGTAGAATATAGATCAATGAAATCATGGAATTCTTTACCACTGCCTATGACTAAAATAACACAGAAATCAATATTCAAAAAGCAAATTAAGAAACACCTTGGAATATCATATGTAAAGGATCCCATACAATACGCACACACACTTATACAGATACATATACATACTGGACAGGGTAAGGTGTATTTTTGATCTGATTTTCATGGCCTAGATCAGTGGTTCCCAACCTTTTTTCCTTGGAGCCCCCTCCTACTTGTGTCTAAGACCAGCCAGGCCTCCGGACCCGTACGTAACTAGCACCAAAATAGTCTTTAATTGAAAACAATGAACATTAATTAGGTTTTTTTGATACATTTCTCTTTGGTTTACTCTGCATGTATACATATGACTTTGTTTTTCTCCAATGTCACCAATGTATAAAATACGCACAAAAGGAAATAAAAAGGACATACAAATATTTCTGAAAAATGTCTCTTTTATGTAATATGAGACCAAAATTTTTTTTAAACATTTTTCTTTTAACAACCTGTGGGAGTAGAATGTTGAGTAATGATATAATAATAAGGAACGAAATTGTTTCCTGTGTTTGGCACCAGTGTATAAAAAACACAAAAAATATTCAAGACATTCATCAATTATTCCTAACAATGTCTTATGAATGACTCATTCGCAAATATAATTTTTACAACTGCATAATTTCAAAGCAGACAAAGTTTTGCGCCCCCCCAGAGATCTCTGGCGCCCCCCCAGGGGGGGCCCGGACCCCAGGTTGGGAGACACTGGCCTAGATGATGTTTTACTGTATATTGGAATGTTTTGTGTATGTTTTTTTTTGCTTTAAGATAATGATTCACATGTACGGTAAAGTTTAATGTAGGTTTGTCATGTTATTTCGTTTTCTTTCTTTATGTCTTGTTTTTAACTGTATGTTTTAAATGTATTGTTTTTAATGTGGACCCCAGTAAGACTAGCTTTGTTTAAGGGCATAGCTAATGGGGATCCTTACAAATAAGCAAATAAACAACCGTTAGCTGGTTGTGTTCGTCCATGTGAAACTCCCTGTTGTTCAGTTGCCGAGGCCATGAGACTCGGCTGGTCCTTAGTTATGTAGGCCAGTGTTTCCCAAGCCGGTGCACGTCTTAGATTTAGATTTCTTTGCTCAAACACACCTGATTAGATTACTGTTACCTTGTCATTAAGGCCCCGTTTACACGTAACAAAAACGGTGGTGTTTTCACGCGTTTAGGCCGTTTGTTTACAAAAAAAAAAAGCTCAAAGTCACCAAAAACGATCATTCCTGCAAACTCGGGCCAAAGTGGGGATTTGCAAAAACTCTGTCTTTACGTTTGCTTGTAAACAGAGGGAAACTGACATTTAGGCTTCAGAACGTCACATTATGCGACAGAAACGTTACCAGCGTCATGTGTGCGACCTGTGTTTACAATTTGTTTGGCCACTGTAGTTACTCGTGTCATTTGTTGATGTTTTTTCCAGGCTTCCGATTGGCTAGCATGACTTTATGCTTCTCGTTACACTGCTGCCTGTAGGTTTGGCTCATAGCAACCCCTTAAAAGCGTATGTATCGTGTAAATGAAGAGATTTTGAAAATGATCTGATGTAAATAATGTTTTTTTTCAAAACGTAGAGGGGGAAATATCTGTTTTTGTAAATACCCTGCTATGTGTAAACATGGCCCAATAAGGTCTATCTAACTTGAGCCAGGTGAACACAGGTCAACATCTAAAACATGCAGGCCCACTAGACACATGTATGTAGTTCATAACATTTCTCCTGTGATAGCAAAGAGTTTTGAGTCAAGGCCCAAAAAAAGTCTAGAAGTCTTCATCTTCTAATTAAATGCAATTTGTAAAATCACCATGGCATCACCTCAGCCATGCTCATGAATAACAAAGTCTGATCCAAGCTGGTGTTTGTGACAAAGCTTCTGCATATTATTATCAAAATAATGCTTGTCTTGTTAAATGGTTTATAGGCCAAGATGACGTAACATGAAAAGGAGGTGTGAGCACACAAGAGTTTACTCAATAAGCACAATAGGAGACAGGCAACGTTAACTGGCTGAACAATTACAGTGAAATAAACATATAAATCCTCTATTTGGACTTGTTTTTAGAGGTAGATCTCTGATGGAGCTGCAGCTGCAGGACAGGGTTTCTTCCTCTTCTCTACATCATCTCTCTTTTCAGACCCGCCTCCACGTTAGCAGGTTATTGAGTTTGTAGTATTAACTAAGATCAGTGGTGGTTATCTGATCAGAGTGGGTCACGTGGAACAAAGACCTCACCCTTTTCTATAGCCACCTGCACTGCCCATTACAAATGAGTTTAAAAGCCCTGTGTGTGTGTGTGTGTGTGCTTGTGTGTGTATGTGTGTGTGACCAAATGCTCATGTAAGTATGTTTATCTATGCATAACTGTGTGTGTACATGTGCGTCTCCGGGGGCCAGGGGGTTGACAGATGCTCCTTCTCAGTGAACACAATGAATTACTTATGGGCCGTTAAGCCAAACACAGCCGCGCTGACCGCTGGTTTACCCAACACTGATAGGGCCATCTGCTGAGGTGACTCTACCTCCACCAGACGTTTATCTGCCAGGGTGGGGCCCCACTGCTGACTAAAGTATCAGGACTTTTACAATCCTGTGTGTGGATTTGTACATGTGTGTGCACATGCATGCAGGTGTTTACCACCACTGGCTGGGCTCAAGCAGGAATTAGTCTCATATATAGGTTTGGGCCATGACCTCAACTAAATGAGGGCATTTAAAGCACAATTTGACTTTTATTCTGTGCTTCAAGTTTTAAGTTTGATAATCTACTTAAATAAACATGGTAATTTAGTAAGAAATACGTGTATGAGAAGTAATATATTGAAGCATTAAATGTATTGCACACAGAGGTGTGAAAAGTATTCACATTCATTACTCAGGTAGAAGTATAGATACTAGAGTTTAAAAATACTACTGTAGAAGTTGAAGTATCAACTCAAGTTTTTTACTCAAGTAAAAGTATAAAAGTACTTGTTTCAAAACTACTTAAAGTATAAAAGTAAAAGTAATATAAGGGGGACAAAAGCCATTGAAAATGAATGCATCTTAGTATAATGCAAATATATTAAAGAACCATATATGTGTACTATTGAGCATTAACATGTGTTTCAGAGAGCAGAAGATATGATGACTAGTTGCCTATAAGTATTGTAATGGTGCAAAACGTCAAACTTCAGAGGCATGTTATCATTTATCCTAACCTTTATTGGAATGTACATCCAAGTTTAGTTGCAGGAATTTGAGGGAACGGATGTAAGAACAAAACTGGACAAGAACATCTGTGCCACAACCAAATTCACTCTATCCGGAAGGCGTAATTTAACTGGATAGTTTTTTTTTAAAGGCCGAAATGAAATAGAGTAACGAGGCTGTTTTTAAAATGTAAGGAGTAAAAAGTACAGATAATTGCGTGAAAATGTAAGGAGTAAAAGTAAAAAGTCGTCTGAAAAATAATTACTCCAGTGAAGTATAATAGCCAAAATTTCTACTTAAGTAAGGTAACGAAGTATTTGTACTTCGTCACTTGACAGCTCTGATTGCACATCATTTTATGTTGTATGTACAACTATGGGGAAGTTTAGCGCAGCAAGATCTCAGCAAAAAATGTTCCAAATCTTCTAGTTTACACCCCGAAGCTCACATTTCTCATAGCTTTTAATTAAAGCAGACACAAAAATGACTACTTATCAACAATGTTTTAAAATAGAATTTCAAAATATTAAAGAAAAAGAAAGAAATGTTTATCATTTTTAGCAAGCAAAAATGTCTGCATTTGAAGACCAGAGGGATTTGATGGGAGCGACACACACGACACACACAAACACACAAAGGTCAAGATAAGGTCACACTTTGCTCCACTCAGTGATTACTTACTTACTAATTGCTTACTTAACTGCAAAACTTAACTGTTTTGGTTTTGATGCTAAAAACTTTGGTGAGCTGTGTTTAAATCTCTCTTCCTGCCTCTCTCTGTGTTTTCAGCAGGATGTGTGGCCTTAAAAAAACACAACACACAACTAATGTCTATTTGACCAGATCTGTTTTGCCTCTGAATCTTACACGGAACCTAAAAACATACTAATGAAGTGACTCTTTCAAAATGTCTTACTCCGCCCATGTTTGTGTGAACAAATTCATCAATCGAACCCACTGAGGTTAAGATGTTTTATTCTAATTCACACCAACTGTGCTGCAGATTTCTAATATATAATAATTACAACCCCAACTCAAAACGTTTGGACGCTGTGTAAAATGAAAATAGAATAGAACACAGGGTTTTGAAAATCCCATGAACCCACATTTTAGTTTCATAGGAGGGGAAGGAATGTACCATCTTTTCAATTTGATAGCAGCAAAACATCTCAAAAGGTTGGGACAAGGTTAATGTTTGCTATTGTGAAACATCCTTTATTCTTTTAACAACCATTGATTTGAGAACTGAAAGTTTTCTTCTGTTTTTGCGAGAAGAATGTTTTCCCATTCTAGCTGCTCGACAGTCCTGGGTCATCTTTGTTGCATATTCTTTTGTGTCATGAGTATGCCTGTGATGAAAAATGTAGCCTTGGCCAGTTTGATTCAACCAAATCTACTGTGATGAGCGTTAGACTCGGCCCGACTGATGCTTTGTTCCTAAAGATTTGCTCTGACCTTACAATGATCCGTTTATCAGAATCGTAAGGATGAATCATCACTTGCGTTTTAAAAGTCGTCATGCATCCTTGGTCCTGCATGTTTTAGGCCGCGTTCAGACTGCCAGCCAATATCCGATTTTTAGCCCATCCAGATTGAAACTGGATGACTCTTGAAGTCTGAACAGTCCCAAACCGCATTTGTTGGTTTGTTTTTTGTAGGCTGAATTTATGTCCTCCTGTGGCACATGAAAAAAACAAAAAGAGTTTAAGTTCATGAGCACAAATATAACAATGTTTTTTCTGTGAGAACATGGTGTTTTATTTGTAAAAGGATCTTGATTTTGAGGAATTCATTTTTATGCAACTTTGCTTTCGAGTCTCTTTTTAACAAGTTACAAGAGATGTACCTTTTAATACTGTTCTTGCATAACACAGATGTAAAAGCAGGGAAGATTTTAAAAAGTAAAATTCGATACGGCACTGGAAAAAATCTCTTGATTTCAACAAAATAAAAATAGTCTGTTATGGTGAAATGGGATTTGACATACTTTCTTTGATTTTTCTGATGTTAAATAAAGAACTATGAAACTGCAGATTTGCAGAAAAAATAAAACTTCTGATTTGGACCTCTTGATCCAGCAGCTGGATCAGCTTGATATTCCGATTTGCAATCAGTTCTTACAAACAAGTTGTGTTGTTTTTCTCCTTTTGCCAGCACAAACAGAAGGACTCCTTTTCTTGGGACCCAAATTTCTGAACCAAAATTCTGATGGATCATGACTGATTTGACATAAGAGGCATTCATCATCAGCGTTCACAGCCCCTGATTGCGTAGAATGAGCTTCACCTGTAAATGTTCAATCCCATGTCAAATGTTTCCCGAAACTGAAGCCATCTTTATTTGCAGACAGTACATGGTTCATGCTTTTCCTCATCAGCTTCATTTAATATGTTGATGTTCATCCATTTTCTATTTCAGGCCTGCAACACACTCCAAAATAAGTGAAGAAGGACATGATTAATTTTTTTTAAAGGAATGTGCGTACAGAGTCATTTAGTTGTAGTTAGATGGTGAAAGAAAGCACAGTGTTATTTAAACTGGTGATGGAGACATCGGGTTGTAATGATGGTTTGGTACAAGGTCGGGATCCGTGAAAGGTGACATCTTTAGGGGGCAAATACGGGCAGAAGATGTTCACTTTGTCAACAATAACTTTTTAAATCAATACAGAAATATGGGAGGGGACCTGCATATTTCCTCTATCACATGGTGTAAAATCATTAAAATGATATGAGAGATCTGGACAAACCTTTGATCCCTCAGATGGCAATGAAGGACTATCATGATATAAACACATCTGCAAGGGTTACTTAGGAGGCTACATTCACAAATGCCTCTACTGAACAAAAAAAAAACCCATCTAGATCATCTTTTTACTTTATTTTTACTTTATTTTTTTCTTAACTCTATAATATCAGATGCACCACATTTCTGAGACCTCTGTACCACCCCTATGGAAAAAATAAACAAAACAAATGTATTCATTTCGACCTCAAAGTTTTATTTAGAAACCTTTAAAGACAAAATTCGGGGGTGTTTTCTGTTCTATGTAATATTAGTATTACTGAAAGGTTTTATTCTTTTTCAGGATTGGGCTGCATGTTGTTTTTTGGCGTAACACATGCATGTACATGTCAAGGAGTTTTTCTGTATTGTGGGTTTAGTTTGAAATATGGTTAGATTTTGTTTCTTTTTGGCTCCACGCAACAGCATCATAGCCTGAGCTACACTCATTTAGGAAAAATTACCTCTAAACACACAAAACCAAATGCATAAGGGGCAATGAAAAAATAAATAATATGTTGCAGATGTAATACACAAGAGAGCAGATGTTGGGCTGCAGGGCTCAGCTTCAAAATGCATTTCCTGGGTGGCTTCATTGTTCCAAAAATATAGCCATTTTTATAATGTAGCTTGATTTTGAACTGCACTCTGAAATGCTTTGGTTAAAGCCTCATAATTCTATGCAATGTTTTCCCATGTAGCTCATAAACCCTTTTAAAACCCATCAAACAAAGCAATCTGCCACCCAGTCAAAGAAAAGGTTAATCATCAGCTTCCATTGTTTGATTATACATTTAATTTCCAAATTACACAATTCAGCAGTGGTCCACCGATAACCTGTCCCGTGGGTACCACCAGGTAAACACGTTAGTAGGATGAGATGTTCACTTTCATGTTGAGTTCATAGGTGGCCAGATGTTATGGTCTGCACTGCAGTGTTTCATTTTCTCCCCACAAAACCACTAAGAAAGAGCTCTGATTATATTTAATTTCCCCATTTTTATTTGAAAAGCAGAATACTACAGCAGGTTGTACAAAACACTTGAAAATAAATGATTACAATACTAATCTGAAACATTGTCCAGATTTCCCCCCCAGGAGACTGTTAATCTTTTATCTTAAATGCAGCACTATTTTCAAATACTTTAGCTGTGCATGTGTGTTTGTGTGGTAGATGTTTGGCGCGATAATCCCTCTAATTATACTCATCAGGGTGTACTATTCCGATAAATAATTGCTTTCTTTACTTTTTAAAAATGTCCTCTTCTGTCAAAAAACATACAAGATGAGTAAATGTGGCACTTTGTAAGAGTAAAACCTGTGTACTTCAAGTGTCAACCACTCTCACATTTTCTGCTCATGTAAGAAAAGAAAAGAAAAGTTTTGGGATATGGGATTCCTAAAGATCCCCGAGTTATTTACTTAGGACTGATACCAGAGGATGTAATAAATAAAGAGGACATATACATTTTTAAAATTCTACCTCTCTTCTACCTTCTACCTCTAAGAAAACCATTACAAGAAATTGGCTGAAGATGGACTCACCTGGACTGAGCCAATGGTTGGACATTGTAGAAGAAATACGACCAATGGAACAAATTACATACAGCTTACAACTTAAAACAGAGATGTACTTAGCAAGATGGACAAAATGGCATTATTATATAAGACAGTAGTGTCTTCCCCCCTTTGTTTTCTTGTATTGTTGTATAGCTGTTTTTGTTGTGGTTTTTCTATTACTGGCTGAAAATTGAAAAATAAAGGTTAATAAAAACCCTGTGTATTTCTGTCTGACAGTGTCATTGTGATTTGAACAAAATTCAATTCAGTTTTATTTATATAATGCAGATTTGGGACCAATGTCATCTCAGGGCATTTTTAAGAATACAATGAATCTCATTTCCAATTAGTCAGATTAATACAAAGTCAATAAAAAAAAGGACTAGGGAAACCAACAGACTGCAGCAAGACTTTTCTCCGATACAATCCCCCTGAAGCAGCAAACGTTGCTTACAGAAACACAGAAACACACCGGTTAAGAACACACCGGTTTGCAGAGTCACTAATATAAGGGCGTGATTGCAAATGGAAGACAGGAACAATCAAATCCCAAGCAATCAAACAATCAAAGGACACAGATGCAGCCGGCTCCTTGTTACAATACGACGCGTGTAAGTATGGACCGGTTTACCTGCTCAGGTAAAAAACTGAGGATGCATGCTTTGGGGCAGAGATTTCAACAGATCTACTCAGATAAACGAACTCCTACATGAGTGCCAAGACTTTACTTTCAGTTTAACATGGAGGAATCATTAAACCTTCACATATAGCAAAAAAAACAAAGAAAGAAAGAAACCTTTTGGGCTCTAACATGCAGCTTTCACTGCAGCCTACTGTTCACCTTTGAAATATCTGTATAAAGCTCTTGTTTCAGAAAATAAAGGAAATTAAATATCAAGCTGCTGGGGCATCGCTGCATCCCTGCCATTTGGTAACATGTTTTTCTTCGGCTCTTGAGGATATCATAAAGTAAAATGTCAACGTGTCGATGATACAGTCCCAGCTCCAAAATGCCTGGGAAGATCAATAACAGCAGAATTAATTGACTTAGATAAAATGAAGAGTATAACGGGAAGAGCTGCAAGAAGTTTTGTTGAAGCAGGTGTTGCATGCTTCCCTCTCGTTAGATTCCAGTCTGTCTTAGATTTTCTCAACTCAATTAAGAAATGATGTGGCTCAGCAATCCATATGCTCTGATAACATTTCCTTCTGACATTCCAAATTAATTTATGCAAATGGGGAATCTTCTCAAACACACACTCTCTCTTCCCGCAGGTGTTGCAGAACACCTGTGTATCCTGCTCTTCAAGAGTCGAATTAAGACTTTTTTATTTTTTATTTTGGCAATAATAGCATAAAGCTAACTAAAACCGTTCTACATTGACGTTAAAAAGAGTTTTGCATTCTGGAAAGGAGAATCCCATAAATACATATACAACCGACATAACGCTGTTCGGGCTTTTCAGCTTCATTTAGCGCTGCATGCACACAGAGTCAGTTTCTCTAAAAACTAAGTCAGATGCAAAGGAATCTGGACCCTGCTGTTTATTTTCTTCACTTCAGCCACCATCAGAACATGGTTAGCTCAGTAACTGTAGGTATATTACTATTATTATCATAGTACTTTGTACAAAAGCAGGTGGTAGAGCAGGTCGTCTAATGATCCGAGGATTGGCGGTTTGAATCCCGCTCCCACCAGTCATCTGTCATTGTGTCCTTGGGCAAGACACTTCACCCTCCTTGCCTTGCCACATGGCTGGTGTGTGAATGTTGTATAAATGTTCTGCTGGTGGTCGGAAAGGCCATAAGGCGTGGATTGGTTGCCACGTTTCCGTCAGTCTATTAGTATGTATCTATGTATCTAGTATGTATATATATATATATATATATTAATCTATTAGTTAATTGTTAATATGTATAGTCTGTATATAGTTTATTATTAGTATAGTGTAGTGTTTGCTTTGACCTTTACAAATAGACAAAAATAGATAAATAGACAAAACAGCAGCAGAGTCACCAGGAGCTCTACAAACTGTAACTGTCAAATACCTTACCGCAGAACAACATTCGGACAATCAGCTTTCTCAGTAAAGAGCGGTCATCTCTGGAATGGACTCCCGAATGAAATTAAATTGGTATCAGATAGCAGAATCTTTGCATCAATGGTTAAGAACTGGCTGAAAACACAACAGGATTGTACCCACTTTTGAAATGTTGTTACTGTGTGTTGTGATGCGTGTTGAGAGGGAGTGAATGAGTGAGGGAGTATGTGTATGATGTGTGGAGATTGTGGGATTATGTGACTGTTTATTTTATGATTGTTTTTAAATAGATGTAATTTTATATTTTGTATTATAGGTCCTAGATATTGTTGTATTTTATTGTTAGAAAAGCCCAACTAGGGACAGGAGTTGCAAATTAGCAATAGCTATAAACTCTATGTGCAGAACATCAGTTGCTGTCATTGTACTGAAACTTTGTTTAAACTGCATTGTCCCTATCAACTAAACCAATAAATAAAATAAATACTTTGTCATTGTTTCTTTTAAAATATGTGACCATGAAAAAAAGTAAAGGAATACACTCTCAATACATTTATTGAACTTTTACAAAATATTTTTGAAGCCACTCCATAAAGCCATGCTACATCTGACCGCATGGGGGCAGCATATCAAGGAAAGTTCACATGTACGACATGAGCCACAACAAAATGCACCTCTAGTGGAGTAAAGTGGTATTACAATATGTGCACGACTGTCTCTATCATTAGCACAGGTTGTCTGTGACTGTGCCCGGAAGTGGTATTGTTACATAGAGTGGCTTTAAAAGGAAAAAAACTAACAAAATGAAACTCCTAGAACAACTTACATTGTTTGTTATGAATCTTGTTTTCTTGGGTTAGCAGGTAATGTCTTAGTCCCTTCTGTAAAATACAGAAATGTAATGCTGATACAAAAGAGGTGAACACTCTTTAAGTTGTACTCGATGTCTGTTAGTACGAGAACAGGTGTGAAAAGCCTTAAAAGGGTCGAACTAATAAAAATGTTTGTATTGTGTACAAGAAGCACACTTTTTTTCACAATTTGTATTTTTCTTGCACATTTTAAGCTTTTCATATTTCATTATTTCCACATTAAAAGCACAGTCTTAAGACAAGATATGCAATAAGTATGTTTTTCCAAACATACAACTTTACCATAAAGTTGCAGGTGTTGCTAGGTGGTAAGATTTTATTTTGAGAAGGGTAGATGTGATGAGTTGTAAATGATGCTGTTTAATTCCTGCCACTGTTTATTAATATTTCAAGTATTTATTTTCTATTACTAAAAATAACCAACAGTGATTCACATCAGAACTGAAAAATAAAAAGGATAACAATGGATAACAATGAGTCAAGTGCTGACACTATTATCTGACATGTGTCACATCACATGTGCTATGACATGTTTGTAACTTGGAATGTGGACTTGTAGCATTATTGAAGCCTTAGAAATGGAGTTAAATGTCGATCATGTGACCGTTTGATGGAATGAAAAATGATGTATGATTTTGGACCCCACAAAGCAAAACACATTTTTAATGTTCGTGAATATTTCCAAAATGTTTTTTTTTTGAATATTTTTTAATTACCCATATGAAGCAGTCATCTTAACATGAAAGGTGCAAATAAAAAAAGGCTATTGTTTCATTTATGCCTAAACAGCAAATATATTTTTCGCTGGACACCGTAAAGTGCAAAAGTCAGAATTTGTGCATCAGAGATCCTACATATCAGATTGAGCTCCACATTTGCCATCCCAGCCTCGATCTGTTATAATGTCAATGTCAAAATGTTTTTTTCTCATGTCGTCTTTCAGCACAGTGCTTGCCCCATGATATGTCAAAAGAGCCATCCTTTCTCTAAACATCCATGTCAGAGGCAAGTGTAAGCGTCGAGTACAGTATGTTACGTTAATGTTACTGGACAGATTGGGCCTCATCCTGCTCACTATTCTCTGTCTTTTGTCAAACTGCTACAGTCTCACCTGAACAGACCCACACTTGACCCAGATATTTATGTGAAAGGGAACACAGGCCACATTCAAGTTCCCAGAAGACCCTGCACAAATGTCTGTGTGATTGTGCACATATAAAAGTATAAAAGTGTGTATGCACACACTGATTTCAAAAGCCACGCACAAAAAAAGCGTAGAAAAATAAAGATAAAACAAGCACTTCAAAAACACAAAAGAATTTCCCACAATGGTTTCTGAGTCTGGGAAATTAGAAAGTACAATGATGCACACAGCGCACAATGGGCTAACAAATTGCTCATTTGTGTCTGAAAATACACCTCTTTTTGAACGTTTCTGCCATCACTCTGTCAGGGAGACACTCAGTGACAGATTATATGTAGCTGTCAACTGCAGAGCGTGGAAGTTCAAACCGAATGTACCATCATTTTTCATTTTCTTTAGCGGCTTCAGATCCAGCTGTAAGTGCTGCTGCTCTGAGCTTGAGAGCTGGCATGAGTGGGGAAACTGTATCATACACGCCGAGAGCACCTCTGGTTTTTATTTATATACATTCAAGGAAATTCACTGTTGATACACCAAATTGTTTCCATATTGTAAAGAAAAATAATAAGAAAATGGGCTTCAAACATTAAGAGATACAATTGTAGGATATGTCAGGTCTCATCTGACATATCCAACAAGCAAATATGACAATAATCATATGAAAATTGTATTTAAATATATAAATGTATGCAAAATTGTTCTACATAGCAGCTAATGAGAGCATTCATGAAGGCTTCATGTCCCTCCAGACGGTGACACTGGTAGCCAGGATGGAACGGTCTTGTCCTGGCTGCTTTTCCTCATACATATTTGAGAAGGTTACAAACAACACCCAAATCTGACAGGTCCTTGCTGTGGTAATCACCTCATATATATATATATATATATATATATATATATATATATATATATATATATATATATATATATATATATATATATATATGGATTTATATGGATTTATTTAAGTATTTTGTTTAATTCTCCAAATCCTAAATGCACTAGCTAACATTTTTTTGGGGGGGAAAGGGTAGGCGTCATAAGCTTAAGTTTCAGTCTACACCTTTTGGTCCTTGGTTTTTAGTTAAAATTGTATATATATATATATATATATATATATATATATATATATATATATATATATATATATATATATATACACACTGATGATTTACTCTTGTACTTTGGGTTATTTGTGTTGTGGAAATTGTAAGGACCAATAAACTAAAATAAAACTAAACTAAACTACGTAAACACAACTTAATAAAGCTCCCTATCAGTGATACTTTAATACAGAGCTTTTTCTCTCACTTCTCTAGTTGACCCCTGCATGAATAAACAGAGCGTGATTTTTTTTAAAACATTGTCCCCCTTCCAGTTCTTAATATTTCCAAAAGTCTCTTGGTTTTGCAATGACAGTTTAAACAGTAGCTAGTAATAATAATGGCAGGGAATAGGAAATACTGTACATGTAACAGGTTGCACTGAGAAGAAAAAAAAAAGCCACCCCCTCCTTCTCTAGAAGAAATAATTTCTCCTATAGATGCAATAAAGTAGGGGAGGAGGAGCGGGGTTGGTCGGGTGGAGGCAGGGTGGGGGTGGGGGTGACGTCAGGTCCCAGGAGGCTCGCAGAGCTCCTATCAGAGCTCCTATTGGACCGGAGGAGGCTTTTAAAAGGTGCGGGCAGCAGCGTGCGGGAGGCTCTGCTCCAGAGACCGTCCAGCGACCAGGGCGCACCGGCAGCATCCCGGTAAGATCACTGCCTCTTCTTAACAAAAAAAAAATAAATAAAAAAGATTCTTGCCTCTGGAGAATAAAAAAAAAAATGCACCTTAAGAAAAGTGGAGGAGGGAGGTTGTAGGAGAGGAGCGTTTGATTAACTGTATTTTTTTAAAGTAAAGAAAGAAGGAATGAGAGAAGATGATGCTGGTGTGTTTGTGGCGGATAAGATTGAGATTAGACACGTTTCTTTGATTTCTCTGTTTGATTCAGAGCTGCTGAAGGGGATGACGCCGAAGGGTGACAGACCTGCTCCATGTCAACAGGTAGGTGAACTCCAAATGTCTTTATACAGCCACAACTCATGTTCTGGGTCTCTGGAAAGCGCCTAGAGACAACTTCTGTTGTAATAGACGCTACATAAATGGAATTGAATTGAATTGAATTGAATTGCATTGAATTGAATTGAACAACTTCTCCATTGAGAAGCCAATACTAGACCTCGCACTTTAAAACGTCCCTCTAAAAAAAGTGAGTTTGAACCCGTTCCTGCCTTAAGTGCTTCTATTGATCTCAAGGCGACGGTGCTTCGGTTGGTGATAACTTTGAAAAATAATACATAATATATAATGAAATAAATAAAGGTTATTGGTCTGTGGACCCCCCTTTCGTCGGAACCTTCCCCTCCTCGCTGCCTGTTTGGGGCTTCATGGGGTCAAATGACAACAGCTCAATGTTGAAACCCACCGACACAATCAATAGTCGGCTCGTCTCCAGTAGTCTGTACACATGAAGCAAACAGAGACGCTCTTTCCTCCCTCTCTCTCTCTCTTTCTTTCCTCCCTCTCTCTCTCTCTCTTTCCTCCCTCTCTCTATTTTCTCTCTCTCTCCCTCCTTCTTTTAACGAGGCTCCAAATGTGAAAGCATGAGTCCAAATAAAGCAAGGTTTTAAAGCTCCAGCAGGGGTCTCCCGACATGGATGCAGGCGCCACATTTCCCCATTAATTGATTATTTCATGTGGCCGTGCAATTCATTTTTGCAAAGCGTAGCTTTGGTGAAATTACTTTTTTTTCTTTTCTTTTTTGCTTATTCCTTTTTGGTATGAGCCCGTGGAGAAACGAGCCTGGGCAGATTAGTGATATTTCAGCACCGGAGCCGCGGACAGCTCCGCACATCTGCCCAGCCGCCCAGGGCTGCAGACATCCCCCGCACGTGCTGCATCCCAAACACCTCTACATGTCTGTGTTTCACCCACCCAGCTAGAGCTGAGGAGTGAAGGGTCCGAGTGTGTGTTTCGGGGGGTGATGGGGGACCACACCGGACAGGTGGTGACAGCTTGAGAGGTGTGGAGGCCCAAGCTGCATCATGCATATTACTCATTTTTGCCAAAAGGATTCTGGGTTTATGTGGCAGGCAGTTTTCTTCCAGCAGGGTCTGAGGTGTCAAAGTAGCAGCTCAGCCAGGCTTCTCCTATTTACATACTTCTTCCTCCTCTGCAGAAGTCACAATCTTCATACAAACACCCATATGCACACACACACACACACACACACACACACACACACACACACACACACACACACACACACACACACACACACACACACACACACACACACACACACACACACGCACTCTGACCAAATGGTGTGACACAGCACATACAATCTGTAGCCAAGAGAGAAATTCAGTGCTAACAGGTGTTCAAACAGGCCGCTTGGTACATTCTTCCAATTACTGCCATTAGACGCTGCCTGGTTACCACTCCATAATGTACAACTGCTGCTGTGGAGGAGTGTGTGTGTGTGTGTTTGTGCATGTGTGTGTGAAATGGTGAAAGAGAGATTGAGAGAGAGAGAGAGTGACAGACAAACAGAAAAAGAGGAAAAACAGCAGGAATGAGCATGAAAGAGGGAATTTATTTGATGTTGTGATTGTTGCTCTCTGTGGAGGATGGGAGAAACAGGCAAGCAGTCTGAATTATATACTATTTGGTGAAGGCACTCTGCATGCATAACTAATCCCCCTTTTTGCCCCGAGTCATTATCAGCTTTAGCAGATTGTCTAGGAACTGGAGGCAATAGTGTTTGATTTGAAATAAATAAATAAATAATAAATAGCGGTCTCCCACAGCACACTAGTGTGTTTTAGATTAACTGTAGGTCGTAAGTGGAGCTTTTGTTTTGTGTGTCTCTAGCTGCGACCATTATTGACTGGGAGCAGGCTCAGGTACTAAAGAACACATTTTCATCCTGCTGTTTTTGTTTGTCAATTAAATGTTTTAAGTCTACAATTCAGCAAAACTTGCACATCACAATGTCCTTGAAGCTCTGGTGATGTCTTCAAATGTGTTGTTTCCCTCGCCAACTCTCTGAAACCCCCTCATCCTTGATTGAAACCACAGCAAAAGAGAAAATCTACAAAAACAAAAAGCTCCAACTATCATTTGTTTGTCAGCTTTGCTTTAAAAATGACTTTGAGAATAAAACTGTAGTGGTTTGGTCTTTGAGATGAGCTTCAATCCATATTCATTGAATTCACTTTGAGGTTCAGAGACAGTTCCTAAGATTGCATATTTAAAGGTTAAATACAGGAATAACAAGAAGCACAAATGTCTGATGTTTGTTGTATTTCATGGCGACCAATGACGGAACATTTTGATTTGATGAGTGATTGAGCTGTCAGGTTTTATAGCGAGCAGAGCACAATCACAGCGACTGCGGTCTTATCAGGGCAAGAACGAGAAGGAAAGATAACAGGGTGTCATAAAGCAGTGCAACACAGGGCAGCATCAGAGAGTGTGTGTGTGTGTGTGCGTGTGTGTGTGTGTGTCCGCAGGTACGAGTGGATGTGTGTTATATTAGACGGGAGATGTTTGTGGCAGCTGTCGGCCTTGTTTGAACTGCAATCACAATCAGTGGCAACAGCAGTCAAGCGTGTGGTTGTGACAGCGTTGGTGGGAGACTCTACTGGTGCTCTCTGCCCTCCTCCTCCTCCTCCTCCTCCTCCTCCTCCTCCTCCTCCTCCTCCTCCTCCTCCTCCTCCTCCCCCTCCTCCTCTTCCTCCTGGTTTTCTCTCACCTGCCTGTCATCCTCTTCTCTCTTTCCTCTCCCATCCTCCCACCTGTTGCGTCCTAACCCCCCCAGCTGCAGCGAGGCTGGATCCGGGCTGATTCTCCATTGCATCCCACTAACTCACTACAGCCTCAGATCTCTTTCGATCCGACTTAGAACTTCAAAAGGACTTCTTGTAAAGTCAAGAAAACAAGGTGTCCCTGTTCCTGAGCTGTGGCGTCGAATAGTACATCTTTAATATGCCCAGAAAGAACCACAAGCGACTACTGCTGTGCTGCAGGGGACAAGTGTGACAGGACGTGCAGATTATTTGCTTACGTCTTCACTAATTCTCTGGGGACAAATTAAGATGGAAAAAGCTATAGGTTCAAAAACAATAATGAGTTCTATTAATAAATAATACACAAATGAATTAATAATTGACCTACTTATAAACTGATATATATGTTGGGATATATGAGAAGTGTCTGCATTAGTATCCAAAGACAACTTTTAAGCTTTAGTTTTATTTCAAACTAGGGATGCCCCGATACTGGTATCGTTATCGGGGCCGATACTGCCCTCATATACTCGGGATAAAAAGTATACGTTTGAAATTCAAACGTATACTTTTTATCCCGAGTTTCTTAAATTTGGTCCTCACTTCCAAAAGGACAAGTCCTCTCTATCAGCCACCCAACTTTGGGTATTCATCTTCTACCGTCAGTTCCTCTCCCCTCATCTGCTTAGGGGAGCGGGCTAAATCCATTGTTTGATGTGGCCTTTTCATGTGCTCGGGGGGAACACAACAAGAGAAGAAAGGGGGAGGAGGTGGTGCGGGGTCGGGCGAGGATTGGAAAGAAAAAAGACAGAAAATGATCAGCTTGAAAGAAAAAGCGAGAGTCCAGAAGCGACATGATTGAGCGGGGTTTTTCTGCTAGACAGCTTAAAAATATGATTTGTTTTAACTATCGGGATCAAAACAAAAGAGTTTTTCAGTGTTTATGTATTTGCGTTGAGGGTTTAAAGTGTGCTGTAATCATTTTTCGATTTTTCCGTTATTGAAAATGATTCATAACAAACATGCATTTGCAGGTTAGAAGCAGAAAGCAGAACTCGTCCTGATTTGCTTGAACTGATGTCCTCCAGAGATAAAGAGGCAGTTAACGCCACCGATGACAGGGAAAAAAAGAAAAGATTGGGTTGTTTATTATTATAAGAAGATCATAGCCCTTTTTCAATTATCAAGGTATATTTCAGATTCAGACCAGGGGTTCCCTCAGGTCCCAAAAGCAGCAAAGACTTTACAGTTCCCAAACTTGATCTTGAAGATGAGGATGCATCTCTTGTAACTACTCAGAAAGCAGCTTTAAATATAATTAATTATTTGTATGCATGCATATTTTCACTTGGGCTGGATTGGAAACATCTAACCATTAGTTGTTCAAAGTAGTTTCGGGGATCTGATAGTTACTTGCATAATCAATAACATATTTATAGCTATAATTAATATGGTCCAAGGTGACGATGTAATCAGTAGCAGCCGCTGAAGCTGCCTGAGCAGCTGCCATCTGTGTCTTGTATGTGTAGGGTGTCAGCAGGTTGTAAAACAGTCTTGTGAGTATTTATACTTGCTGAGTCCAGTGAAACTGGTGTTACCACCACGTTGATTGTCAAAAAATAAATAAACAAGGAGAGTAATTTCTTTTAAAATACTGAAGTATAAAATAGCATTTTATTATTAAATGAATTTATTATAGAATCGACAGGAATTTGCATGAACAATGGAAACGTGAGTTAATTAAAGATGTTTACTGCAGTGCCATGCATACAGTATATAGATTGAAATCTTACAATCTCTAGCACGTAAAATCGAACAATTTGATATATATTTTGTATGTAAAACCTGCAACAATATTTTTTAAACAGCAAATGAAGACAAACACATCTACCAGAACAAAACCCCACATGTGTTATGGAAATGAAATTCTGTATATCGTAGAGATTAAAACGATTATGCACATATATACAAGTCTTATGCATGAAAACTTATCTCCATAGAAATAATGGCCAAACTCAGCTGCAAGTGAAGAATTTAAGCCACGTTTGTTCTAACAGATGGTACACATGCTAATTGAAACTTAAACAAGGCATCCTGCAAAATTAAAACTGGAGAAACAGAATAGAGTAATGAGCAGGAGATGTTTGGACTCTGGAACAGGTTTAACTCAGCCTGTGCTGGGCCCATTTGATCTTCAATTTCAATTGCAATTTTATTTAAATAGTGTCTATTACAACAGAAGTTGTCTCCAGGATCTTGACCCCCGAGCAATTATTACATAAACATAAACAATGGCAGGTAAAAACTCCCCCAGTGGGAGAAAAACCTTAAGCCAAACAGTGGTGAGTAATGATGAGTAAAACCTGATGACGAACCCAACATTCATTTGCTCTGACATTTGATCCTCAACTGTGGCACTTTTTATTTAGCTTTTTTTGTGAGAACTGTAGCTCACTGCCTGACTGGCTGCTTTCACTCTGCCGTCATTTGAAAAATGAGAGCTGAAGAATCCAAGTTGTTTGAAAAGGAGAATAAAGCCACTGCTGTTTAGCTCCTGATTACACAGTCTGCGTGTCAGGATGGGCTCATAGAACAAAAGACATCGCTGCAAGCTTGTTCTCCAAGTGAAACATCTCAGACTCGTTCCTCCACGGTGATTGGAAAGGGTTTATTTCAACAGCATTGACAAAGGACTGCCAGCATGAAGGAATACGCAGATACACAAATAGTGGTTCATGCTTAACAACGCGCACGTTGGAGTGGAGATCTGTGCCATATGAGCAACTACTGCTTTTGTGTGAACATCTGATATTTGTTCTCAAAAGTCACACGCCTAAAAACTGGATTTATATTATAAAATGCAGATTTTACCGAGCAAAATATATACAGCATCACCCACATTCATCTGCATTGAGGTTACATTATCATTGAAATGGATTTCCAGCATGTTCATGAACGGTTCAAGGATGAGGGGAAATATATCTACCTTATTTTTGTCATGCATACACTAGGAAACATCAATCCTCTAGTTAATAAGCAAATAGGACACAATTACTGCATTACAGCATTTGTGCAAAGCAGCGCGAGTTATATGTAAAGCTGCACGCTGCAACTCTATATGGGAAATTATCCAAAAACAAACAACACAAACTGATCCCTGATTTCCATTTCAATGCTCCAAACCTGCGTAGAGCACACGAAGCTCATATGCAGTACAATAAAGCAAAACAGCACTTGCAATTTCAAATTTCTTAATTGGAAACCATTCACATTGCTGTATCAGAGGAATTTAAAAGAGAAGGCTCCCAGAGCTGCTCGGATCATTGTTCATCGGTGATTGCATTTAAATGCTCACATTTCTCTCCCGCTTTTCAGTCTACAGAAAATGTAACAGCACTTACAATTATCTATTTCTGTGTGCAGACTGTTTGCCTATTTTTGTATGAATGACTATTGCAACTAACTATTCAGATTTTTCACTCCAAGGTCGATGCAGTCATTTTTCTTTTTTTTTTTCAGTGAGAGGCAAAGCAGTTCGTCGTCCACCTGCGCGCTGTGAGTAACTGTCAGCATGCCTGCCATCTGCCGCTCCGCTCCGCTCTCCTCTCGGCGTCGCGCTGTACAGCCCTGGGAGTCAGCCTCCATGTTTGTTTGTTTCCTTCTGAATGTGAGACCTCCTCTTGCACGTCCCTTCATGTGTGAAGTCTGTTACGAGTCTGCATGCAGGTGTGCAAGGAGACGTGCCCCCACGGATTTGTGCACATGTGCAACTTGGGTTGACTTGTGTGACTTTGTTTGCAGTTTTGTTTTTCAATCCCTGCACGTTGTTGTCATCCATCCACCGAGTGGGTGCAGTCTCATTCTTCCAGCACGGTGTGTGTTTTTCTGAAGTTCCGTGCGTGTGCGTCTGTCTATATGTGTGTTTATAATCCAAGGCCATTCAATAGCACAACATGGATTCCATCCCATATCCCGGGTTGTCATGGTTACGGTGGCCACTTATCACAGAGGGTCCAGGCAGATCAAACAGGTGCGCATCCTGACTATTTCTCCCCCTCGACAACTGTTGCTAGGAACCTTTGTTTTGCACAATGTACAGGTGCCTGTCGCCGCTGGTGACAACCAGCAGGAGCGCAAAAACATCATCTTCATGTCCCAGTGTGAACCCGCGTCTCGGCTTTTGTTCTTGGTGTCCTTCTGAGACTCGGTGTGAAGGTGAGCTCTTCAGAGGAGGAGGTTTTTTTCTGAAAGAGGTCACTTTTCTTTTTTTAAGGCGGTGGTGGTGGGGGGGGTGTTGTGTCATCTCTTAGCTTTCTACTTTATTGCTACTTCATCTGGTGGAGGGGTAAATAGGAAATATGGTCAGGTTAAGGTACATTGCTGCAAATGATTTCTGTCTCCTAAAAGGCTGCGTGACAGATTAAAAAAAAAAAGAAGCAAGATGGCAGATATATTCTGTCTTAATCAAACCACTATTAATGTAGTATTCAATGCAGTAGGTGCAGCAGGTTATCAGTCAAATCATTGAATCATGAAGTCTCAAGGATGTATCCGGCACTTGAAGTGGATGTGTGATCTGGCTCTACCGAATATGACGTTTATTTGCCAGTTTATCTCCCAGCGATGACGATAAAGTTTGGTGTGCGCGCGTGTGTGTGAAGACGGCAGAAGTGTGTAGCGGTTGGTTGGAGGAGGTTTGGAGGAGGAGCGGCGCAATGATTGACAGGAAAGGGGAAAAAGGACCCGTTTTTCACGGCGCAAAAAAACACTGTAATAAAAAGCCAGGAATGGAGTACTAGAGTGAAGTTTTTCTTGTTACACTCTTTTAGACACATTTGAGGGATGTTGGCCAAGACTTTTAATAGTGTTAAAAGCATGTTAAAAATGATGTCACAATACCTTTAATGGATGTTTGATTTGAACTTGGAGGTTGATGAAGTTGACACTATTAAAACTTTGAGGTAATGAGGCTTATTTGGCAGCAACGGGAGATAGAACTGAAAGAGTACAACAAACCCCATTTTGTTTTAAAAGACATACATTGATGCTGACAAAATGCACGGCATCATCTTTTCCTCCTAAGCCCCTCCCATTTCAAAATGTTCACGTCTGAACAAGAAAGAATGCTCAGTTTCCTTCATTGATTAGCTGTTTGAGCTGTTAAATATCCAGGCAGGTTTATCCCAGGATGAGAAGCTAACTCGTCAGCATCCGCTCGGTCCACAGCAGTGGTGAGATTGGAAATTCTCCGTGAGTGCACCGACGCGCAGATGTTTACAATTTCCTTTTGTAGCTCCGAGATTTGAATTCGAGGCTGGAGAGCAGTTGTTAGAGGGACGGAAAAGGAAAAGGATGATGGGATGCGATGGGATGCAGAGGAGCAGAATGAACCCGGAGGATGGGGAAGCCTGGTGAGAGTGAAAGCTCAGAGAGGAGCCAGGGTTCTCCTCCTGCCCTCCCTCGCTCTGCTCCCCTAGCCCGCCTCAGGAACTGTGTCATCAGCGCTGCCACTCTCACCCTTTCACCTCACACCCTGCTGTTCTCCACCTCCCCACCCCCCCCCTCCTTCCTCGACCTCCTAATGCAGCACCTGCTCTCCTATATTCCTCTTCATGCCCATCTCTCCGTTCTTCGGCGCCCACTTTGGCCACACATCCTCGGGAGGCATCGTCCTGTCAAGTAGGGCTGGGGATCCATTCAAATGTCAAGAATCGATTTGAATCAGAATCGATTATCAAGATTTGATTCGATTCTAACATATTAATACTAGTATTATATTGAGATTCAACAGCAAGTATTGGCAGCTAATGATGCTGTAAGGACCAATCACCTCCCAGAATGCTGATAGAACTGCTTTCAGAAACATCTTGTGGGTCAGAATTACCAAACAGATCCAGGGCAGCAGACAGAGATAGGGCCGTATGAAATCAGTTTTATTTTTTCCATTTATGAGAATTTGGTTTTTAGCATTTTATGCAAATGTAAACACAAGATGGTATATAAAGCAAAGAAATATAGACAATTTATGCAATTATAACTGAAAACGTTAATGTTTTCATACCTTTACAGTAAACATACTTAAAGGCAAAAACATGGCACTAGTTATGCTCGTGTCCAACAAAACCTTCCTTTTTTGAGCATAAACAAAAAAATACCAAAACATTTTATGTAATGATGAAAAAAAAAATCGATCTTTAGACATACGAATCGATTTTTAGGATCGGATCTTTTCAACACAGGCCTATTACTGTCAATAACCCCCAAATCTCTCTCCGTCTAATAAACCTTAAAGGACAAGTGTAAGCCAGTCCACCGGTACATCCTAAATCCCCCCTTGCTGTGGCGTTAACATGCATCTCATCTAATACGACCAAAGCTACGTCTGACATTAAAACACACCTCTATAATTCACGTTTATCTAGTTTTTGCCTCCCAGTTCTCTTTGCGCATCGTTTGTCCTGATAATATTTACGAGATAATGAATATTGACAGCGAGCGCTGGGTCTTGCTCAGTCAGCTGTCGACTCTACAAGTGTCCTCACAAATCCATATTGACAACTGGCTTTGTGTTCTGTGTACTCGATTATTTCCTGCTGAGGGGTTAGAGCGGCCTCGGGCACGTTCACACCGCCACTCCACCGGCTTTTCCTCAACCTAATTATGACATTACCCGGTTTGGCTTTTTCCGTGAGGTACTACGAGTCTTAAGTGAAGTCAGGAGACTAATGCGTTTTTTTCTCTCTCTCTCTCTCTCTCTCTCTCTCTCTCTCTCTCTCTTTCTTTGCGCTGCTCCCCACCTTTCCCATATGTCGCTCATTTCAGCTTCAATACCAACATCACGCCTTTCCCTTCTCTCGCTCTCACTTCCCCCGTTTCTCTTCTCTCCCTTGCACCTCTCTCACACCACTTCCCTCACCTCTCCTCTCTCAACAGCCCCTCCTCCTCCACACACACACACACACACACACACACACACACACACACACACACACACACACACACACACACACACACACACACACACACACACTCTCCCCCCTCGTGCCTCCTCTGTTCTTTCCACTCGTGGTCCATCTCCTAACCCAATAACCTCGGCTCTTGAGAGCGCGCCTCACCTCCTCACCCCCTCACCTCCTCACCTCGCCCCGCTGCTCTCCCAGCTCCAACCCCCTCCCTGCCCCCCGCCATCCACCCCCCCCTGCGTCGGGCTGCGTCTGCCCCTGCGGCGAGCCCTCGGTTGAGGCCGCCGTGTGCAGCATGCTCTCTCGGTGAGAGGTCAGTGGTCAGCCTGTTTTTCGTCTGTACTCCCCCTCAGGATTCTCCAGCCCTGACTGGAGATCACAGAGTCTTTCATTCACTCATGAATAGGCTGCCAAAGGGTTAAATAGGAATTCATGAAGTTCCTGAAGGGGTAAATATGAAATATGGTCTGGTTTGTTTTGTTTTTCTGTAGTTTTAAAGGTACATTACTGCAAATGATTTCTGTCTCCTAAAAGGCTGGGTGACAGATTAAAAAAAAAAGCAAGATGGCAGATATATTTCTTTGGCATTAATCAAACCGCTATTAATATAGTATTCAATGCAGTAGGTGCAGCAGGTTATCAGTCAAAATCATTTGAAGTCTCAAGGATGTTTCTGGAACTTGACGTGGATGTGTTTAGCATGATCTGGCTCTACCGAATATGACTTTTATTTGCCAGTTTATCTCCCAGCGATGACGATAAAGTTGTTTAATGGATGTTTGATTTGAACTTGGAGGTTCAACTTCAACTCGTGAATATCTGGATTAAATCTTAATAGGAAAGTTGACACTATTAAAACCTTGAGGTAATAAGGCTTATTTGGCAGCAATGGGAGATAGAACTGAAAGAGTACAACAAACCCCATTTTGTTTGTAAAGAGATACGTTGATATGAATTCATGCATCCAATATTTCGCACAGTTACATTTTGACTTTTATTTCAGACTACCATTTTCCGTGTTCTGCTTTATCCTCCTAAGACCTGGTGCATTTTTTTTATTGTTGCTTTGTGCCCCCGTTGAGAAATTAATTATGATATAGACAACAGAAGGTGTGATGTCCACATATGTGTCCGCCGGGCCTGTGTATTTGATCTCCTTGGATATGAGGGAGTCCGTAGCCTTTTCTGACCTGCGTTTGTTCCGTTTATAAACATGAGTTCTATCCTTTCAAATGAACTGTGAACCCTCAAAATGGTCACAAAACACATCCACATGACGGTGACGCACTACTAGTGTTGTCTTTGTCAGCCTGTTTCAATTTTAGTTTTAGTCTAGTCTTTGTGTCAAGCTATCATTTTAGTTTTTATTAGTTTTAGTCACGTTCATTCTCCTTTTCGTCGTGTCAAGTTTCAGTTGACTAAAAGTCTGATCATTTTAGTTTTATTTTAATCAGAATTGTCCGGAACCATTTTAGTCTGGTTTTACTCAAAGATTGTATTTAGCCAAACCCATTTTACAATTCAAACAAGGTTATCTTATTATTATATAATTGTTACCTTATAGACTCAAGAATACATTCATTCCAGAAAGAGAAGACTCTAATTTGAGTTTACAACATATTTATTTTTCCGCATTTCTGTCTTTTTCTTTTTCGATGACACATTCGTTTTTCTTTTCCACGTCTATGTAGGAAAGTGTATCCAAAGATGGTTCTTCTTCTTCTTCAGCCCCAGAGCAGATCCCCGCGTTTCTCTATTTAACTTTGTTTTTAATTGACGTGAACCTAGAGCTCTGCGTTAACGGCATCAGCCTCTAAACTGCAGCTGCATCTTCTGGATCTGATTCCCCGCTGCAGCGACTGGGATTGAGGACGTGGACATTAAGGATCTTTGTTAGAATATTTCGTCTCGTCTCGTTTTGGTCAACGAAAATGAAGACACATTTTAGCAGAGTTTTTATTTTGTAATCTACATTTTAGTCTCATTTTTATTCCTCTACGATATTGCATTATACATTTATCGATATTGCATTATACATTGTCGTTATCGTCACATGACCAGCATTTTTGTTGCGTCTCGTCTCATTTTCCTCAGGTGATAAAGGTTCGTTGACGATGATATTTAGCCATCATTTTCGTTGAGAAAAGCAACTTTACACACAAGCAGCACTGTTAGTACTGCCGTTCCTCGAAGGGACAGCCACGGTCACAAACCGGATGTTGGTATTCTCCCCTCATATTTATGTCTCAAAATACAAGTGATGTTTGAACATTTTCTCCGCCTGACAAACCTCCCGAGTCCCGACCAAAAGCAGGTCTTCTGACTACTAGTAGCACTTATGTTACTGACAAAAAAAACTGCACAAAATTAATGAGCATGGCTTAGAAATCAGCAAGTGAAATTGTATATTTTTCTTTTGGAAGATGAATAAAAAAATCCCTCGATATTCACCTGAAACAGCAGTTTGGTGTTTCAGTCGTCTAAACCAGATTAATTTAGACGGAGAGCCATGAACAGGTTGAGCTGGACGCGTTTTTAAGCAGTTCTTGACTTTCATTGATCATTGATTAATACAATCTCATCAAACCTGCTTTTAAAATGTTGTAAAACGTCAGGTGTGTTTTCACCTTGGACAGTTTATCCTCTGCGCTGCTGTTGCTGTCAGAGAGCCTGATGCTGCAACATCAACCCACAAGACTAGAGTTCATGCTGCTAAACATCATTCCCTTCTTTGCCTCAATAAACTAAGATGATCTGCTACTCCCAGGCCTCAGCTTCATTAAAGATGATGGGCTGCAGTGTCACGTGAAGGTCTGGATGGTCGTCCTGGACGCATGTAGATCACCATATTCCTCCCCCCAGATTCTCGCTCCTCTCTGCTCTCCGCGTGAGGCTGATTTATTTATGAGTCACTGGTGTGCCTTGTTGTAAAATTTACTTACCCTACTTCAAACAGCGGTGGTGAAATGCAACTTAAGTGGTCGCAGTGTGGAGTCCTACCAGACAGAGGAGACGGACCGTTGTAGCTCCTGAAGTCAGACGTAGTCACTAACTTACTCTTTTGGTTAAAACCACAATTGGAATATTTGAATCTAAAATTTTATGCCAAAAAAAAAAAATGCTTTTTTGTTTTGTTGGAAGCCTTTAAAATACAAGAAAAAAAAAACAAATGTTATCTAGCTAGAGAGCTTTATCTAAAGCTCCAGCCTTTCCTGTTTGTTGTTACTGGATTGGAGCAATTTTCATCCTTTAACAACAACTGTGCACGTCAGACTGGATAAATTAGACGCCAGCTACATTTAATGATTAAGAAAGCAGCAGTGTTGAAACTATCCATCCCTACCTGTTTTACCTTTTGAATGAAAAGGTTTTAGAATTATTTCAAGCACATTTTGATTCATACGTGTGGCCTGCAATAGATGGATGGATGGATGAATGAATGGATGATGGATGGATGGATGGATGGATGGATGGATGGATGGATGGATGGATGGATGGTGGATGGATGATGGATGGATGGTGGATGGATGGATGATGGATGGATGGATGGATGGATGGATGGATGGATGGATGATGGATGGATGGTGGATGGATGGATGGATGGATGGATGATGGATGGATGGATGGATGGATGGATGGATGGATGGATGAATGAATGGATGGATGGATGGATGGATGATGGATGGATGGATGGATGGATGGATGGATGGATGAATGGATGAATGGATGAATGGATGGATAATGGATGGATGGATGGATGGATGGATGAATGGATGAATGGATGGATGGATGGATGGATGGATGGATGATGGATGGATGGATGGATGGATGGATGAATGAATGGATGGATGGATGGATGGATGATGGATGGATGGATGGATGAATGGATGAATGGATGAATGGATGGATAATGGATGGATGGATGGATGGATGGATGGATGGATGGATGGATGGATGGATGGATGGATGAATGATGGATGGATGGATGGATGAATGGATGGATGGAAGAATGATGGATGGATGGATGGATGGATGGAAGAATGATGGATGGATGGATGGATGGATGGATGAATGATGGATGGATGGATGGATGGATGAATGGATGGATGGAAGAATGATGAATGAATGGATGGATGAATGGATGGATGGATGAATGATGGATGGATGGATGGATGGATGGATGGATGGATGGATGGATGGATGGATGGAAGAATGATGAATGAATGGATGGATGGATGGATGGATGAATGATGGATGGATGGATGGATGAATGGATGGATGAATGATGGATGGATGGATGGATGGATGGATGGATGGATGGATGAATGATGGATGGATGGATGGATGGATGGATGGATGGATTGATGGGTGGGTGGATGGATGGATGGATGGATGGATGGATGGATGGATGGATGGATGGATGGATGGATGGATGGATGGATGGATGGATGGATGGATGGATGGATGGATGTTCTTAAATTAGATAACAAAATACTTGTTTACAAGAGATGATATAGATTTTCAGAACATTTACACTTTAGGAAAATAAAGAAAATGCTGGTGTTACAAAATACTGTAGCTTATAAAGAATAATCGTTGGCTTTCCATGAAGTCCTCTTCGTTACCAAAAACAAAACAGAAAACAAAAAAAAGGACTAAATCATTGTATTTCCATCCTGGTTCATTCTATAGAGCTAATTAATTAAAAACCAATTAAAATGTTAAAAGAACTATAGACATACCTGTGTATCCATTAATTAGCACTAACTGGCTGCGGCTCTAACGGCCAGAGGACAGACAAGTTTGCTCTGCGGCAGCCAATCAAGGAAATGTGTCAACTTGGACGAGCACGGCACGTGCACGCTCTTCAGAGAACTCCATCTCCCGCTCTTCCAACAGACGGGGGGGGGGGGTGAACACATGTACCTCCCCCTCACACACACCAATTACTGCAATGAGCAAATGAAAGGCTGTGTCCCATCAGGGCCGCCGTGGGGGGTAGAGAGAGAAGTGGGGGGTGGGGGGGGGGGGTTACACATAATTGCCCACCTTCCCCTCCTCCATCCGCGCAGACACACACACACACACACGCACACACACACACACACACACACACACACGTGCACATTATTCACAACCATCATCTGCTGTTGGCCGTGTTGATGATCCGCAGTCGTCGCCGCAGCAGATTGGACCTTGCTGCTCACAGTCCCTCGCTTTGTTCCTCCCTGTCCCCGTGTCTGGGTCGCGTGGTGCTGCCCACTCCACAGACTGTCCCACAGACTGTCCCTCTGCCACCCCCACATCAACTGTTGCCGTGTCTTTTGGGGGTCAGCCGGCTTCACAGCGTTCAAATCCCCGGCAGCAGCTGACACGCTGCTAGTGACGTCATTCAATTCAATTCAATTTATTTATATAGCGTCTATTAGGCAAAGCAAGGCAATGCAAGGCAAGTTTATTTGTATAGCACAATTCAACACAAGGTAATTCAAAGTGCTTTACATCAATATTACAAGTGGCAAGCTACAATTAAACAGTAAATAACAAATAAAATGAAATAAAATGATAAGAAAAGAGGTAAAAACCATAAAAAGCACACGTTGTTAAAAAGTAAGGGTAGTAGAGTACAGCAGGTACACATCTCATTCTTAAAATGGCAAGAATTACGTTTCTATACGGTCAAAACGTACAAAGACCGGATCAAATACAGTATTACAAAAGTAATCTGTAACAATTCGTACAATGAATTAAACCAATTTGACAATTCTATGCCACAATGCCTGTTTCCAGGTCTTATTTCACACAACTGAAGTTGTCTCTAGGATCTTTCCAGAGACCAGAACACGACCCCCGAGAAATTATTACATAAACATAACATAAACAATGGCAGGTAAAAACTCCCCTATAGGAGGGAAGAAACCTGGACCAGGACCTGGATCATAAGGGGGAACCTCCTGCTATTATACCTGTTATTAGAGCCCAGGCTTCAACGGGGCGCCAGGTTCTGGATCTGCTAGTGGAGATGCTTGAAGCTCAAAGGCAGACCTGACGGTGAGGGCTGTGAGCCCCCCCGGCTCCATGCCTGCAGCCCGGGTCTCCACAGCCTAATTGAAGTCAACCGCAGGGCTGCAGACGACCCCCCCAGCCTGTCACCTCTCTCTCTGCAGCCCTACGAGCTGTTTAAGGATGAGCCGAGGCCTGACAGGAGGAGAGAGAGGCAGACAGCAGGGTGGGGGGCGATGAGAGGGACAGAGCAGAGGTGTTGGCGGGGAGGACAAATGAGCCACATAATGACATGACCACTGCGCTGTGCTCACTTCCGCCCGGTGCCCCCCCCCCAAACCTTCCCCAGCAGCTCGATAACACCAAATCAATAAGGGCAGGAGGGGGGCGGGAAGTGTGGATGAGAGGAGGTGAGAGGAGGCTGGGGGGGGACCCGAGGAGAGAAAAGGACATTATTGTAACAGGAATCAGGGGAACGGAGAGAGGGCGAGATGAAAGGGAAGAGAGAAGGGAGAGGAAATGGAATAACATTAAATAAAACAGAGGAGAGCAGAGGGAGAAAAAAACAGGTGGAAAAAAGAGGCCGAATCGAAAAAGGAAGCCAAGGAGAAAACAGAAAAAGTTTGGAAAAGAGACAGAAAATTACAGATAGACGCGTCAAAATACAATTAGAGAAAGGTGAGGATTGAAAAATAAAGTAAAAAGAAGAAGATGAGAGAAATAGTAGAGAAAAGGGAGGGGAAAGGAAAAGATAAAATAAAAGGAGTCCGGGGAAGAACAGGGGATGATTATTGTGAAGCATTCTCATCATTTTTGCAATTACATCTGAAAACAGGAGGGACTTGGATCACAACGATCAGCAGCAAACCGGGGAGACCTTACACCTGGAGAAGCCCGGATTCAAACCTGCAAACGCATCCCAGGGAGCTGCAGGTGTTTGATCCAATCAGCGCGTGCATGTTATTTTACTGCCGCGGGCGTGGCCGCTCATCTCCAGCTTTCTCCTGCCACATGCGCCCTCGTGGCATTTTCATGGGTTTATGGGCCCAGTCTCCCCGTTTAGAGCTAATGGGGATCAGAGCTCCACACACACACACACACACACACACACACACACACACACACACACACACACACACACACACACACACACACACACACACACACACACACACACACAGTCCCGTGTTACCGCCCAAGCCTCGCACCGGGAAAGAGGACGCCCAAGTATTAGTAATTCCGTTATGCTTTTTATTGTTTTTATACAAATCTATGCAAACAACGCCAGGAGAGCAGAATAATAATTTGTATATTTTGTCCATTTGCTTCAATGTAAAACTAAACTATTCTTCAAACAGCAAGAACACTTGAGGGGTGGAGGAAAAAGCAGAGCTTTGGACAACCATGTCCCTGCCGCTGAGCAGGAATTCTACGGAAGAGTATTAGGGCCAGGCAGGAGAAAAAATATTTGAGAGGGGAAGATTTTTTTTTATTATGCATTTCCAGAAAAAAGTCGAAATGTCGAGAAAAAAGTTGAAATGTCGAGATTAATGTTGAAATACAACTTCGAGGAAAAAAAGTCGAAAAGTCGAGAATAATGTTGAAATACAATTTCAAGAATGAAATAGAAATTTTGTGAATAAAGTCGAAATTTTGTGAATAAAGTTGAAATACAATTTCGTGAATAAAGTTGAAATGTCTCCTCTGGCCCATCAAATCTAGTCAGGAGAGCGACTGACAGCTATGCAGCAGCAGCTGTAACTAACTTACTAACTTACATCCTTGGAGTGGAACGTTGAGGGTAGTTTCTAAGGTTATGCAACTGCATATGTGTCATATGTATTTCAAATGAAATTTTGACTTTTTTCTCGACGTTTCGACTTTTTTCTCGAAATTGTACTTCAACATTAATCTCGACATTTCGACTTTTTTCTCGACATTTCAACTTTTTTCTCGAAGTGCATAATGAAAAAAACCTCTTCCTCCTCTAAAATATTATTTTTATTTTTCTCCTGCCTAGCCCTAAGACTCTTCCGTAGCAATTCAGATCCAGAGCAAAATCAATAACTGAAGAGATGTTTGTGTTGGTGCAGGCAGCAGATTGATGGGGGGTGGGTAAACTTGTGGAGTATGAAGTGATCAGGTGGCAGACCCCCACGGAAAAGCCCAGCCGAATCTCTGCTCTGCTGCACGCGTCTGCCGGGTTCATGCGCGGGTCCGGCGGCCGCTAAAAACCCGGCTCCAAATCAGCTCCCGGTCGTCTTATCCATATGCAGGGGTCTCATATCTCAACTCTTCGTCACCCTCAAGAAGCGTTGTATTTGCATGTGTTTAAGGTCGAACCTCGACCTGTTTCTGTTAGTCATCATGAAAATAGTTAATGACTCAATCAGCTTACATGTAAGGAGGAAATCATTCATGTCGGTTATGATGGAGCACGTTAAAAGTCTTCCTCCCCCTCCCATCGCTCTGCCGTAGAATTACATTTCACCATCAGGCCTTGACAACCTAATTGAACATTAGTCTAATATAGAACATTACCCGGAGAGATGAAAGCTGTCCTTGAACACTGACTGCTTCATCGTGAATAGTGCGTCTTCTCCCAGTTATTTCTCCCTGGCTCGGAGTGAAAGGGCCTCCGTCCCAGAGTGGAGAGCATCATTTTGCCTGCTTTAATGACACAGAACTATTCAGCAGGCTGCCCATAATTGTTGGACTAGAGCTGTGGAGGATAATAGTCCCAAACTCTCACCCTCCAAGCTTTTCTTCTGCGGCGCTGGAGTACATGCACGGGGAACTGAAGTCTGACTAGAGCCGCCAAGTTATGTGAACTATGGGGAGCCCATTATTTCTTAATGCGCTTTTTTTTTTTTCAAATGTGAAAATTAGAAGCGAGCTGAAAGTGAAGCTAATTCCTGATGTATCATTCTGTCCTCATGAGTGGCCTGTGAGGTGGTCGTTGTTCCCGGGAGGCTCGCGCTGGATGCTAATGAGTGCTGAGAAGAGCGTGGACGGACAGGGAGGGAGAAGGCAAGCAGCGCTGGTCTAATGAACCGGTAGCTCGCCGTGCGCTGTCACTCACATGCGCGGCGCTGTGACCTGGACAATGCGGCCTCATTGTGGCCCCGGCATTGTGTGTGCTAGCCCAGGCAACCGGCGCCCGGCCGGGGATCAATGGCTCCTGTAACCTAAACTCGGAGCTGGTTTGGGGCCAGCAGAGGCAGCTGTCGTTCTGAGCAGCCGCTGATGAGGGGATGGTAAAAAGAGATGAGGGGGAAAACTCAGCTCCTCGTGGTAGGAGTGTAGCACAAGTGGACCGAGACTCGTACCAGGAACAGCTAAGGGGACGGGTCGGTTAGCAGCTTCTTAAGACTTTTTTTTTAATTAAATCTTCCACAACTCAGATGTTGATAGAGAATCAGAAAGTCTGTAACACGATCTGCCCAGAGGCACAGTCTCCGGTGAATGTTGGACTCTTACATATAGTCTGGCAACAAAATGATGTTCAAAATGACATCATGTTACATGACATTACCACCAAAAAGACCTGCGTTTCCTCCAGCTTAGGTTTAGGCACCAGAACTATGTGTTTAGGTTTAGTAAAATAACATTGTTTCAGTCAGAATATGCCTCCTCACAATATTCATCTAAAGAGTGACGTAAAGGGTTAATGTCATCAGACCTCTGTGCCTCTCTGCTATTTTCCATAAAATCCTTTACTATTATTTCTATAAAAACCCCGAGGATCCATTTTTTTACTACTTACCATTAGATGCTTGAATTGTCCTCTACGTACTTTTTATTCATTCTCAGTTTCTTGCTAAATGGGATTCTGTGAAATGTGGAAGCACCTTATGGATTTATCTGTCTGTTGAATTCAGACCTCGTAATCAAACAGTTGGGAGAGTATGAAAGATGGAAAGAAACAAGGAAGTCCCCCATCCTTCTGGAGGACTCCTGGTTCATTTAATCTATTACTAGATATATGAATCCCAGCTATTTCGCTGTCGCTCAAACTTACACCTTCTTGTACAGTTGCCTTTCCTTCTCACGACACTTAAGGAGGTGTCCTGGCACATTTAACGCTAAACAATGAGGCGTTTCAGGTCTTATTCTGCCTCCATCGTCCTACAAACAGTACAGTACCTGTACCCTCTTCTTCCTCCGCACTGTCTCCCGTGCCGGTAATAATGTTGTACCTGAGCTGTTCCAGTCAACAGGTCTGTTCCGTCTGTTCACCAACCACGTTACAGTTCCACCTGTCTCAGGTGAGAGCCGGGCTCGGTGATCCGGTCGCCTCCTGGTCAAAATTCATGCTGCTTTTCTTCCCCCTTTTTTTCTTCCGCCTTTCCTTTTATCTTCTTCCACTTTCCTGTCTTTTCATCTTTTCATTTGTTATTCTTCCCCACATTGTGTTTCCAGACAGCTGGGTTGTTCTCCAGCCACCACATGACCCTGAACAGGATGGACCAGGACTAGAGGATGGATGGATAGATGGATGGATGGATGGATGGATGGATGGATGGATGGATGGATGGATGGATGGATGGATGGATGGATGGATGGATGGATGGATGGATGGATAGATGGATGGATGGATGGATGGATGGATGGATGGATGGATGGATGGGTGGATGCTGGATGGATGGATGGATGGATGGATGGATGGATGGATGGATGGATGGATGGGTGGATGGGTAGATGCTGGATGGATGGATGGATGGATGGATGGATGGATGGATGGATGGATGGATGGATGGATGGGTGGATGGGTGGATGGATGGATGAGTGGATGGATGGATGGATGGGTGGATGCTGGATGGATGGATGGATGGATGGATGGGTGGATGCTGGATGGATGGATGGATGGATGATGGATGGATGGATGGATGGGTGGATGCTGGATGGATGGATGGATGAGTGGATGGATGGATGGATGGATGGATGGATGGATGGATGGATGGATGGATGGATGGATGGATGGATGGATGGATGGATGGATGGATGGGTGGATGCTGGATGGATGGATGGATGAGTGGATGGATGGATGGATGGGTGGATGCTGGATGGATGGATGGATGGATGGATGGATGGATGGATGGATGGATGGATGGATGGATGGATGGATGGATGGGTGGATGGATGGATGGATGGATGGGTGGATGCTGGATGGATGGATGGATGGATGGATGGATGGATGGATGGATGGATGGATGGATGGATGGATGGAATGGAAACAAATGCAAGGAAACTGTGAACCTTAACCTGGCCGTGTGTTTTGCTGCAACAGTATATTTTTGAACAAACGTGATTAATTCTTTGGAGGGAGTTGTTGCGGGTAATGAAGCAGACCATAACCCCTCCAGAGTCCCGGTGGGGCTTGATGGCGCAGGAGGGTCGGACTGTCGGCTGTAACACCAATCCGGTGAACGAGCGAAGCCTCAGACAGCTCCAATCAGGACGTGCAAATCCGTTATTAAGACTTCAGGATGTAGAACATTTTTGATGTCGAGAAAACATCGCTGCTCATGTGGAAGCCGTCATCTTTCAGTCTTCACCTGCTTTTAAGCTTGTAAAGCACATTTTTATCACACAAACCAGAGAAATTCATTTAACCTGAACTGTGATTCTAGGCATCAATCATGAATGCCAGGGGTGAAATAAGACGTATTTTTCTTTTTTTAATCTAAAAGGTGGTTATATGAGATATGAAGTTTCCCTCCTGCTGCAGTAATGTAAGAAATTGAAATGATCCGTTTAAACGCTCCATGGCCCCGGGTCCCGCTCCTTAATGGGCTGAGGACAGAGGTCTGATTGGCTCCCATCGAGCCTCCACCCGGCCAGGACCTGAAAGGCTCTACAGACCGGAGCGCCCGGAGAGAAAGGTACTGAGGTCCCTGAAGAGCCTTGTTTGTGTGTGTGTGCGCGTGCATGCGGTGTGTGTGCGTGCGTTCCTCTCAGGTCTTAAGAGCTCTCCTCCCCGAGCAGTAAAACACGGAGCACAGCCCTCCCTGACCGCGGCGGTCATTTCATCTACGCTACCTCCAAATGTCACGGTGTCACGGACCTTTGTTGAGACCAGCAAGCAGGGCAGCGGTGTGTGTGCTGCCGGCGGCACACGCCCGACCTCCCAGACGGAGGAGGAGAATAAAGGGAAGGAAAAGGATTTGATGGTTTATCTGCTTCTGGTTCACATTAAAGCCTGTGCGAGTCGAGCCCTCGTTAGACGGGAGCCACCTCGACCCTGATGGCCCTCATCCAGTTGATGAGGCGTGAAAGTGCTAGCAACAAATGGACAGGAGTCCATTTCGTCAAAGAGTGACGGGAGTGATTTCCTCCTCCGTTGGGGAATGAAGCCGCCATGTTGGCGGGCCGTTAAACATGAGCGGGAACAGGGGAGTGGCGGAGGGGTCACCCAGGCCGAAGCCGGTGACATTAACAGGAAATGGGAGGAAGCGGTGAGGCTCCGGGCGCTCCGGGCGCTCCGGGCGCTCCGGGCGCTGCGTCTCCAAACGAGCCCTTATCCTTCACTTACAGCAGATCTGTGGTTCCCAACACAACCTCAACACACGAGCCGCTTCGTGCACCTG
The DNA here is from genome assembly GCF_033807715.1 of Cololabis saira. Lineage (NCBI taxonomy): Eukaryota > Metazoa > Chordata > Actinopteri > Beloniformes > Belonidae > Cololabis > Cololabis saira. Next base: position 19,721,602 of record NC_084591.1, on the reverse strand, counting down.
AAGTAACGCTGCTCTTTGTCCACAGTCGTTTTCTGTTTTGTTCTCATCTCATTGGTTTATCTTTCATTTCCTTCCCTCTGTTCTCATGTGCACTTTTTTCCTTTCCTTTTTTTCTTTATTGACCTTTCTTATGTTTATCTTTTCCATACATTCCTCCCTGATAGCTGGGAACGGATCCAGGAGGAACCAGGTTCAACAACGGATGGATGGATGGATGGATGGATGGATGGATGGATGGATGGATGGATGGATGGATGGATGGATGGATGGATGGATGGATGGATGGATGGATGGATGGATGGATGGATGGATGGATGGATGGATGGATGGATGGATGGATGGATGGATGGATGGATGGATGGATGTTTTCATTCATCTCATTTCTCGTTTGTGACTTCTATTTTCTCATGCTGTTGCTTCCTCTTTTCTCTTTCTTTTCCTTTGCTTTTCTCCCCCCTCTGTTCATTCCTCTCTACCGTATCCTAACCTTTATTTCCTTCCCTTTAATAATCTCTTTCATTCGCCCTTTCCTTTAATGACCTCACCTCTTTTTTCCCTTCACTCTTCTTTTTCTTTCATTAAATTCCCTTTTGATACAAGAAAATCCCTCTTCTCTCCTTTGGTACTTTGTTCTTTTTCTTTCTTTTCTTCTCTTTCCTCCCCCCTCCTTTTCTCCCCTTCCCTTGTTTCCTCACTCTGTTTTTATTTATTTTTCCTTTGTCATTTCCTTCTCCTTCTCCTCTCTTTGCCTTTCTCTAGCTCTCCTTTCCTTCTGGTCTCACATATCCTCATCTTTTCACTTCATTTCTTTACTTGTTATCTTTCTGTCCCTTATCTTTGTGCCTTCTCTCCTTCTTTCATTAATGCTTTACTTTTTTCTTCTCCTCAGAACCCGACGTTGTCTTGTTCCCTTGCTTTCTTTTCATCTTTCCCTTTCCTCGCTCGTTGCCTTTGTTTTTCTACAGCAACTTTTCACTTTGGTCTCTCCGGTCTTTCCCTGCTCTCTTCTTTCCCTGACCTTAGCATCCCTCCCTCCTCCTCTCTCTTATCCTGCAGAGATCCAGCTTTATTGGCAGAGCTTTATGGAACCAATACAGGGAGATTAAACCGGTGTCCTTTTCCTCTTCTGTTATTAAAGCGGCCGCTCCATCACATCTGTGCGTATTTGAATCCTCTGTCAACACGGCAGCTTATAGCGGCTCAGGACTCACACTGGGTGGACTTGTGTGCATGTGTGCGGTTGCATGTGCGCTGCGTTAATGGCTGCATTATTATTTCAGCGGCTCGCGGTGGAGGCTCATGAATCCATCAGAGTTGCTTCATCTCTCTTGCAGTGCCGTAGCGAGCATCAACACATGCACATCCCGCGTGTCTGAATGTCCCTGGATGTTTACTCCATGTGTGATGACTGAATAAAGAAACTGTGATTCACGTAATGTGATAAATTAAAAAGTGCAAACACATTTATGTCACTCATCCTGCAGAGCCAAGTGTGTGTGTTGCTTGTGGTTTGTTTGTGAAGGTGAGAGTCAATAATGTCTCTTCAGATATTTGACACTTCAAGTTTAATGTTATTCCGCCTCATGTTTACCAGTGAACTATGATCTAACTTCTCCGCAGGTGAAACCTGGCGACAGTGTGACACATTGTGGAAGACTAGTGATTTTGTTGTTGTAAATGTATGTTTTTGACAACAAGTCACAGTCTACCTCAGTGTTTCACACCTGCACATCCTTCCCGGCATGCAGCTCCCCGCTTGTAACTGTCTGCCTTTTTACCTAACAGCATCTATACTCTAGCTGTACAATTACAATCAGCCCCCTGGATTCCTGCATCTACCTCAAATCACTCTGTTTCTACATGGAAGGTGTGTTTACTGGTAGCAATGCTGAGAGCATCTTAATAATGATTTCTTTGATCAGTGGGGGTCTAAAAACACCCTTCCTCATCCTACTCTCAGAGAAATACGCAAAAGACACTTTACTTTCTGCTTTACCGACAAAATGATGTATTTTCTGCTGAAGATTGGTCACTGACTGTGGTGACTTTTATTTTAATGTAATTTATTTTCTCAGATAATGCTTTTCTGTCCCATCTCAGCATCTTGATGAGCTGCGGTCACTGGACGAGCGAAACATCTAAAGTTTAAAATCAAGCAACAAAAACACATTTCTTAAGTAGTTTTGATGTTTTTCTTCTTCTATAACACGCCAGAGCAGATTGATCTACTAAAACATCATGACAGGAATCCTTAAATGTAACCACAGAATTCAAATTTTACTATAGATTCAGGGTCAGGATGATGGTGCAACTTACAGCCAGATGGGCACAGTTTTCTTTCCCAGATCAGACGTCTGCACATTTAGTTTATTGATGGCTACTGTATATCTTGGGTTTTTATGGAAGCTGGTGTCAGCTGGACCAAAGCCTGCAGCAGCTCTAAAATTCCTGTGTGCATTTTATATTTGCAGCTTGTCCAGGAATCAGCTCTTTTCCGTCCTGGAAGTCAACCGAAAGCTCCAGTGTTGTTTTAAAATCTCAAAGCGCTACACGTTTTCAGTGAAGAAGCTTCCCTCAAACACCCATGTTCTGCCTTTCCTGTCTGTCAAACGTTCAAAATGATCTTAACGCAGTTTAGGGCTCATTTTAAGATGTGCTTCATCAATAAGGCGATAAATAAACGTTTTGAAATTGCGTGTGTGCCAGGAGCTAACGCTACTCCGCTCAGATCAACCCAGACCATGCGTCTACGCCCGCTGGGGTCAAAAGAAGCATCTTCCAACGGTCTCTCTCGCTGCGCTGCATGACCAGCGGTTATTCACCTGAATGGTTTAGGAAGGTAAACAACAACAGCAGCGTGAGCTGGGAATGGGGGGGGGGTGGGGGTCTAAACCCTTTATCCAGGCTGACATTCACACAAATCCAGTTTTGCAGTTGCGACCAGAGTAGAACAAATCCATTGTGTTGCTCGCAGCTCGATCAATACGAACAGGCATCAACATGGTATAATATGAGAACCTCAACGATGGCCCAGTCTCACATGAAGTCACGAAATAGGTCCAGCTGTCTAAAACATTATGTCAGAAGCTTTATATCGTGGTACATCTGTAGGCTGGAGTTTTGTTTAAAACACCATCCACACCATACCAACCCTCACCGTTTGAAACGTCTGATCGTGTGTATCAACTCCAACCCTGAATGGAGGGATTCAGGAAAACACTGTGTTTAATAGCTGTCGGTCTCGAGGTCTTTGGCATAGAAGTCAATCATGGACCCCCCCCCCACACACACACACACACACACTCACACACCCATTGTCAAGCATTATCAGTTTCTGAGCATGAAGAAAGGAGGTTCCAGGGGGTCTTTATATAGTCAATCAAGTAGCAGCACACATACTGGGGACGTAGTCGTATAATAAGACACTAAGACATACGCTGTATTGCTGTATCTAAAGAAAGAAAGGAGTCATGAAAATCATCGGCAGTTGTGATTTAAAAAAATCTCCACGAATGCTGATTTGAACAAAATGTAGAAATCAGCATGCAACGTGTAAACAGCTGCGATCTACAGTGTGAATAAAAGCACCAAAAAACGTGGATTGTCTTGTCCTTTTCATTGTGTCTCGTACTACCTGATGTTTATTTCCACTTTCCAAAACTGGAAACTGGCCTTTACAATGGGATGTTAAGTACTAACAACAAGCACTCTGCAGTGTGCAGTACTGTGTACTTCCTGTGTAGTATGGAGTAGGCTGGTGTTCAGCTCACAGTGCGCCCTATGTCCAGTCCTCGTGCAGGTGGTGCAGGTTTGAGTCCCGGCCTGTGGCCCTTTAACCTCCTGCGTCCGTCCCCCCCCTTCTGCTCCATTTTCCTGTCTCCATACTGTTAATAAAGGCCCCCAGAGCCACAAAACTGTATATATATATATATATATATATATATATATATATATATATATATATATATATATATATATGTATATATTTATATATATATATATATATATATATATATATATATATATATATATATATATATATATATATATATATATATATACATGTATGTATGAAGAAATTGACGTAATTTGTAAAGCTTTAGAGCTCGTCTATCACTTGTCATTTCATTCACAAACGTTCCGTTAAGTATAAGTAAATGTTCAGATTCAGTTGTCTTTTCTTTTGTCTGTGCCTGTATACAGAAATGGAAACGTAAACTTGTGTGACCACAGTCTCACTATATTTTGTAAAACTGTCACAAACAAAGTGATAAGCAATTTAAAAATTCTTATTTGAGAAGGAGGAAACTGTGGTAACAGGTTTTATTTCGACACTAGAAATGTCCTGTTTAGGGTTGCAAAGACAAATTTGATCTAGACATGTTACAGTTCTTTTTCATCGGAGCAGGACTCCATCTGCAAGAGACACAACTCTGATGAGACATGAAAGAAAGTCGCCTCTGAAATAGATGTGATGGGGGACTCGAAACAAAAGAGTCACAATTACTCTGAGAGTCGGCTGGATGGGGATAAGGAAACGTCCACGTCCGTTATCTGCAAAGCCCAGCGGTGGCCGTTTCCCTCCGTACAGTTGTGCAGCTGCGCACTGAAATACATATATTTGTCGAAGTACAAATGCCAGGAAATAGCACCTTGCTCGAGGGTTTAATTAATGTTTCTGCAAAATGCAGTGCGGCTGCAATTATCTTCAAAACGTGTTTGCTGTTTCAATTTAGTTTTAAATTATGACACGCATAGTCTAGTTGGTGCCTTCAGTTTAATTGTCTAAAGGTAAGTATCATGAAGATTGACAGCGTGTTTTCCTTTACTCGTTATTCTTATTTCTCTGTGAAAAGCGTCACATTTACGCTCTGATCAGGCCTGGGCCTGATGGCTCACGGACGGCTCCTTTTGCACCCGTGGATGGGACCGAGCTCCGCGTGGAAAAGTGAAATCGTGTCCTTGTTTGCTGTCTCTTGTTTATGACCGGTACTGTAAACGTTTTTCACCTGTACCTGAAATAAACGGAAGCCTGCAGCCGGTCGGTGTGAGCTGATTAATGTGCATATTCCACCTCATTGTACATCTCAGCCAGACTCCAACTGTGGCAATCAATTCAATCAGCAGTGCTTATGAAGCCATTACATTCTAGCTGAGAGCAGGCGGGGGCTGCATCCTTCCACTGGCCTCCGAGTAATTACTGTTTAGTCAAAAGGGATGGAGGGATGGAGGGATTGATAGATGGATGGGCAGACTAATAAAACACATCCCTAATGACCTGCATGTGACTATGAATATGCATTACAGCGTCTGGGCAATAAGAGTGGGCGTCGTGATGTTTACAACCCCATCCAACCCCCTCTGAGAACGCTAGCAGGTTGCCATGGTGACTACCGTGTGCCCTAGCAACCCCCCGCTGCTCGTTCCTCCCCGGTTCTTGGAGCCGGAGGTCTGGCAGCAGTGAGAGGACGTCTGCTGGGCCCGGAGGGCGTGAAGCACCGAGTGGGAGACGGGCCGGCAGGGACGTGGACAGGAGCACTCCCCTCCAGGATAATCGGCGGCAGGGCCGTCTCCTCGGACCGGAGAGGGCCGTGAAGCGCAGCTGGAGGGGGGGCTCGTCCAGCAGGAACCTCTGACCTCACCAGGCCCAGGACGAGCCGCCGGGTCGCTGGACCCGGAGCTTTCTGAGAGCTAACATGTAGGAGTTGCTTCCAGCTCACTCGCAGCCCCGCAGCATCCTCGTTAGACTGTTTCTATCCGAGCTCACGCAGCTCCCAGCCGGAAAAAAACATTTAGATCCTCATCATTATGTGATACATGCATTTCTTATGAAGATGTGAGATCACCAACAAGACCGATCTGCTCTTATTTTGTTCCATCTTCTTCTCTGTCCTCTCCCTCTTTCCTTTGCACCTGTCTTTTCTTGCCTCTTTTTCGTTGTTTTTCTTTTTGCTTTTCCTTCCCTCACATCTTTTTTGATTTCTTTAAACACTCTTTTCTCAAATCAATCACTGTATTTTTTTTTCTCTTATATTGTCATTTTTGTTCATCCCTCTGCTTTCTCCTCAACTTCTGTTGTCCTTCTCTTCTCAAGTTTTCTGTTTCTGTTTCCACCTGCCTCTCCTCCTCCTTTTCCTTTCTTTGCCTATCCCTCTTCTCCATTCCTTCACAAATCCTCCTTTCCTTGAGTTTGCCTTTTGCCCTCTTTTCTGATTTCCTTCATTACCTTTTTTGTGTTTCATTTGATGGACATTTTTTTCTTTCTTTTTCTCTTTCTTTCTTCGCCTTTGACTGCATATGACCTGTACATCTAAAAGACAAAGGAAAATTGCCACTTCATAACATTTTTCTATCTCTTCTGAGCCACAAAAACTCCAATGTCCACAAACATCAGGGCCTTCCCTGACTGAATGTTTATAAAAATACTATTTGACTCTTGCACGTTTCAAAGCTTGAGCTCTAAAAGAGAAAAAAAAACTCCTCAGAAGAATCAGGCCTGATAAGTGAACTTGCTGAATAAAAAACCCATTAAAGAGAGAAAGAGTTTGGAAATAGTGCAAACTGAACCTGGGTTTGTCAAACACCAATCAATCGATCAGACGATGAAACTCTCCAGGCCAGTAGTGTGTCTTTAACACAGGGACCTAACCAAAGTTGAAACAACACATCCTGGTTTCAGGACGGGGAGTCAAGGTCTGGGTCCAAACTGAAAAAACCTTGAAATTTTGTGTAAATCTTTTCAAACTTAAATGTCAATATCTCTATGAATGTCTCTTCCTCAGTAGCAGGGATGCACCTTAGATCTCCGACACATAATGACCGTGGTGTTGAAACATAACTCAGCCTGACGATATGCAACATGTTTATTAAGTCTTGTTTACACCGCATCCATGGCCTCCAAGAATGCTACGGTTACCTCCAGGTATGTGTAAATAATGCTTTTGCTCTGCTATTGTGTCCGTTACTGAAACCCTTTCCTACAGGGAGAGAGCTGATGTGTTCATGTGTGGATGAACACATCACATCCTACCACCGGTGATGCTTATGTATCCTGCAGCATCCTTCTGCCCTCTGCTGCCCAGCAACTGTAAAATGAACCGCTCTAACACATCTGACATGCAGCCTGCTGTGAAGTCAACACAGTCTGACCTTCTCAGTGAAATCCAACCTGTGATTACTGAGGGGCACTTTTGTTTTTTTTTCCCTGTAATTCAGCAGTGACAACTGTCATAGTGAACAATTAAAGCAATTAACGCACCAACATTCACACAGAAATCATATAATTACATCATGTACATCATGATGCTCAAAGGCAGCTCTGCATCTGAAAGGCTAGCACACCTGGCTGAGCAGAGGCTGATGGACAATATGCAGTCAGCGGAGAGCACAAGTCCATGTTATCCCCTCCCTTTGTTCTGCTTGAGCCCCAATTCCAGCAAAACACTTCCAAAAAACAGCATCCCAGTTCCTCTGATTGGTCCAGGAGGAAGCTGGCTTGTCTTTTGAGGGCGTATATGTTAACAGGGTGTCACGTGTTAATCTTCCATTGTTTATGAATTAAAGATGGTGCTGGTTTGTGTCTCTGTTTGTGTGTGTGATCCCTGTCTGCTCTCTGACCAACTTGTTATGGATCTGATACTTTGGATTGGGGTTCTTGTTTGATCCAGCGTGTGCAAAATAAAACTCTCCTGCTCCTGCTCTGAAACCATCACAGGCCTATGACAGCAAACAAAGGACAAGTCCAAAATGGAGTCATTGAACCAAGATCAACGAGTTGATGAGGTTGAAACAGTTAAAAGCAGCTAAGACGTTGGCTAAAATCAACAATAAAACTTTTCTTTTGCGACACCCATGTCCAGATCTCGTCAGCTGACACAACTCTGTCTGCCCTGTGAGGTAACTGGAATCCAGCTCTGATTGCCCCTTTTTTATTTCATCTGAAAAGTTTTCATAGTGCCACAATACTTCAGTCAGACACAGGTGAGCCCAAGGAGTCTGGGATAGGTCCCTGGGTCTGGGGGTGGATGAAGTCCACTATGAAGTCCCTAAGGCTCTGAGTATTGTGGGCTGTCGTGGTTGACACACCTCTGCAGCCTCGCGTGGACATTGGGGACAGCCTCAACTGGCATGTGGTACTTAGTCCACGCCTCACCTATGCCTCTGGGAGGAGGTGTTTCAGGTGTGTCCAACAGGCAGCAGTTCCCAACGCAGATTCAGGATATGCCAGAGAGAGTATATACCGTATATCTCAGCTGGCCTGGAAATGCCTTTGCTTCCGCCTGGAGATGCCAAGGCCGAGGAAGTGGCTGGGGTTAGGGAAGTCTGAGCCTTGGTGCCTCGGCTGCTGCAATGCTGATCCGAAGCCGGATATGCAGTTAATGCCTGGATAGATCTCAGACTTGGACATAGACGGGGTAAAAGGCTGTCTGTTGATATACCAGAGAGCTTGTTACCCTTGTTAGGATCCAGAGGAATGGTTGGCAATTCATTGTGTGTCTGGCTATTTTGTTAGACGTGTTCGAGGAGGATGGGATACCGTGTCTGCTGCTACAGGCCATTCAGACCATAAAGAAATGGAGTGAGAGTTGTTCCACATTGCCAATACCAAGCTAGGTGAAGGTTAAACTTAGCCAGGGCTGCATCTTATCAACGATTCTGTTCATCATTTTGATGGATATAGATTCTAGACAAGCCTGGTGATCCAGTCACGGGGCAGTTTGATGTCCTCGGTATTACATCTGTGCTTTTTGATGTGGTCAAACCGCCATCTTCAGGTCTCACCGGAGCAGTTGGCTGCTGAGTGTGAGGTGTCAAAAATGAGAATCAACACCTCCAAATCTGGGACCATGGTTCAAGTGTCTTGGGGGTCTTGTTCACAAGTGAGGAAGGAATGGAGCAGGGGATTTGCTGATTGATCCGAGTGGCATCTGCAGGAGTGCAGAGAAGAGTGGCTCTCTCTTTGAGATGTGAAAGGTTCAGGCATCTGGGAGGGAGTAGGAGTAGCGCTGGCACTTCTCCACACCAGGAGGAGCCAAAGTGGTTCAGGCATCTACTTGGGATAGATGTCAGACATCACTTCAGTTGATCACCAACACTTTCTAGATCAGAACTTTCCATCTGCTTCATTCCCCTGACAGGTTCAACACTCCCATCACATCAGCCTGTTCCATGAAGCATTTCACTGCAAGCTTGTCTCATCTCAATCACAGTCATTTACTTTGATTGCACTTTAACATACTTTTTCCAGCTCCCTGTAAGATCTTTTCTCCCCCTGGATTTAAGTGACCACATTTATCTCTATAATACTCAAGAACAGTGTGAAAACACTGAAAATGTTGCCCAAGGTGCATTTACGTATCATAATATTATTTTATTCCTTTCATTTTTTACTGAACGTATACCTGAATCTTCTCGTAAAACATAAATGCCTCTTTCCAAAGGAGCTATTTTTTGCCATTTTTGTTGGGTCCGACCCAAAACCTGAAGTGAACCCGAGTAGCCAACCACAAAAAGACAGGAAACCAAACAATTTAAATAAAGAGCCAGACGGGAGCAAACATCACAGGTGGCTACAAACTCCCTCGTGTCAGCCTCAAGGGAAGGCCACCAGAAGCGCCTGCGGATGAAGGCTGCCGTACGACGAGCACCCGGGTGGCAGATGAAACAACTGGCATGACCCCACTGAAGTAGCCAGGGTCAGGTTGGGTGCGTTGAGCCGTTCTTACCACAGTCTCGATTCCCCAGGTGAAGGCACCCACAACCCGGGCTGGTGGGAGAATGGTGTCAGGGGTTGCAAGGGCTTTGGTGGATTCTTCAGATTCGAGGCGGGAGAGGGCGTCAGCCCTCACATTCTTGGAGCCTGGGTGAAAGGCGAGGGTAAAATCGAAGCGGGTGAAAAAGAGCGCCCAGCGTGCTTGTCGGGGGTTAAGTCTTTTGGTGGTTCTCAGGTATGATAAGTTTTTGTGGTCAGACCATACTATAAAGGGTTCCTTTGCCCCCTCCAGCCAATGCCGCAATTCTTCCAGTGCAGCATGAACTGCTGGAAGCTCCCGCTTAGCCACGTCATAGTTCCTCTCTGCTGGGGAGAATCGCCGGGAGAGGTATGCACATGGATGGATCTTCTGATCCTCCTCCGATTGCTGGGAGAGAACGGCTCCAATCCCTGTGTCAGACGCATCCACCTCCACAATGAACTGATGTGCTGGGTCTGGATGGGAGAGCACAGGCGCCTTAGTGAATAGGCCCTTCAGGGTCGCAAATGCTGACTCTGCCTCAGGGGTCCAGCAAAAAGGACAAAGGGTGGAGGTGAGTGCAGTGAGAGGAGCAGCGACCTGACTGAACCCCGGAACAAACCGTCTATAAAAATTTGCAAACACCAAGAAGCGCCGGAGTTGGGTTTTGTCAGTGGGGGTTGGCCAGTCCTCCACGGCCCGGATCTTCTTGGGATGAGCACAAATGGGACTCTTCTCCACAACATGGCCCAGAAAGTCTACTGAGGTGGAGTGGAACACACACTTCTCAGCCTTAACAAACAGGCGATTTTCCAAAAGCCTTTGGAGGACGAGGCGGACATGTTGTTGGTGCTCCTCCTCAGTCCTGGAGAACACCAGGATGTCATCTAGGTAGACCACCACAAAAATGTTCAACATATCCCCAAGGACGTCGTTTACCAATGCCTGGAAGACGGCTGGGCCATTCGTCAGGCCGAAAGGCATGACGAGATATTCAAAGTGGCTCAGGTGGGTATTGAAAGCCGTCTTCCATTCATCTCCTTCCCGAATGCGCACTAGGTGGTAAGCGTTGCGGAGGTCCAACTTGGTAAACACAGAGGCGTGGGTCAGGGGTTCAAACATGGAAGAGGGGGAGTGGATACCTGTTCTTAACAGTGATGGTGTTTAGCTGCCGATAATCTATGCAAGGCCTCAGGCTGCCATCCTTCTTAACCACGAAGAAGAATCCCACGCCTACCATGGAAGACAATGGCCTTATGATGCCTGAAGCGAGGGACTCAGTGATATAATTGCGCATAGTCTCCTTCTCTGGGACAGAGAGGTTATACAGCCGACTAACGTGAAAAGCTGCCCCAGGAAGGAGATCTATGGTGCAATCATATGGGCGGTGAGTGGGGAGTGAAAGGGCCTGATCTTTACTAAACACGGAAGCTAGATCGTGATGGACAGAGGGAACACCAGAAAGGCCTGGAGGAGAGACCGATCGCCGAGGGCTACTGGACGGAGACTGGGCAGAGCGAAGCAGTTAACATGGCAAGCAATGCTCCAGCCCAAAATCCGTCCAGCAGACCACGAGATGTGAGGATCATGTCTCTCCAACCAGGGCCTACCTAACACAAGGGGAGCAGTGGGAGCGTGTAACACCAAAAAATGTGCATTCTCAACGTGATTCCCTGAAAGCGTAAGTGTGAGAGGAGCAGTGCAGTGTAAGTAACCATACCTAATGAGTGGCCATCTAAAGCTTGGACGGTGCAGGTGGAGTCAAGGAGAACGAGTGGGACACCAGCTTGTCGGGCTAGGGGGATGTCTATCAAACAAAGGTTTCACACGCGCGTAAAACTCATATATAAAAAAAAAATTTAAAAAATCTGATTCCCTTTAGGGGCTCCGTAGAGTGGCCCGGCACTCATTTGTTCTGTCCCCAGTCACTCTCCAGTTGTCGCGGTGGGTGACGAGGAAGTTCCCGGCCCAGCGCATCCTGCACTGCGGCTGCAGCAGCACCACCAGAGCATCCTGACTGACGCTGAGCTTCAAACACAGAGGGACACGATCAGCGCTATTATATTATAAGTCTGATATGTGATGACATTAACAGTATGACATGAATCTGGCTTCATTTCACCGCCTGCGTCGCCAGTTCCCCATATCTTAAGACTGTTCCTGCGCGAGGGTCAGGGTTGGCGTAGGGATACGCACATTTTTCGGTTAGTTTTTTCTTTTTAAATCCCAACCTTGGCATAGAAGGTGGCTTGCGCATCTTTCAAGCCCTGTTTTGTGCGCAAGCAAGCTTTATAAATGAGGCCCCAGGTCTCCTTTTATGCCTGGGCTGGTGATTAGTGGCAGCTGGGGCTGATTGAAGATCAGCACCACCTGTGCTGCTGGCTCTCCCAGCCAGAGGAGGAAGATTCCTAACAATTTTTTCAAAACTAAAAACAATTTCCTAACATCTCAATGCAGTGTTTGTGAACAGTGTGACATGTTCTGGTCAAAATCCCTCTTCTAATCCATGTCTTTACAGCTCTGTTGAGAGCAGATGTTTTTAGGGGGTGGAGTCAGACGTTCTACTCCGCTCCACCCATCTCTATCGAGGGGTGTGCCTGGACACTTCCAGGGTCCGGCAGATGCAGCAATTTTGGGACACTAGGTGGAGACGCAGATGGAGGAGCTGGATATGTAGTTCTACTCTTATCTGGGTCTGTGATGCCACAGCGTCCCACAAATCTGAATGATTTCTAACTGAATCACACATTATCACATCCACATTTATAGCTTTAGATTTGTGTTTTGTTTGGCAGTTGTTTCAGACACCATGCCTGCACGCACAGAAAATGTGACTTTTTTCCACAATGGTGTAACAAACTGTTGAGTACTATCAGAGGAAAAAAGTACCTCTCTACCTTCAGGAATCTCTTCCTCCTCACACCTCCTACAAATCAATGCACCTAACTCACACTTCTTTTACACCTCTGTATTGCTTTCATTCGTATCCTGCTCTAAATAAATTCAGCCTTTAATGCAGACGCTCTAGCGAGGTGCCTCACCCGTAAGGAAAGCATTTTGAAATAGGAGAAACTGCACACTGGTGGTTTCCTGTTGCATTGTGACATGGACTTTGTTTTATGAGGATACATTGTTTTACTTTGTCCTCTGTTGTCATCGGGTAGGTTTCTGTTGGTCTTTTCTCTAAACCCTCTGTTGTGTTCTGTAATGGAAAAATAACAATGTATTCTACATTTTGGATACATGGTAATATTTTACAGTAGGCTATATGATGCATTTTGATTCCATACTTGTACTTTGAATGAACTCACTGTCTGAGTCTTGGAAATGCAATCCTCTTATCTTATGCTCTTTGTTTGTTGTTTAACTGTATCTGAATCCAGGAAGGAACTACTGATAATCTGTCCATTGTAATTTCTTTCTTGACTGTTTACAGATTTGATGACATTTGGCATTACACCACACCTATAGATTATTATACATTTACTTACACAATCTTTGTCTATTAAACACACCTACAGTACACCTTGGAGCAAACCATCAGTGTACAGTTATACTTTGTTGTGATTGTATGCTGATCCCTTGCAAGGTTTTCATTTTGTCAGTTTTTATTTTCAGATTGCCATCACAGTGCTTTGTCATTTATTGAGCCAATTCTCTGCAGGTCAGGTACTGATATGGTGGTTAGCGTGCACCCACACCTACAAGGCTTTGGTTCAAAACCTTGACTGAGGTCATTATTCCCCGGGTAATCCTCAAAGTAAAAAACATGTATGTTAGATTTACTGGCGATTCAAAAGAAATTCACCATGGGCTGCCCTGAGATCTTAAAACCAGTGCTGGCCATGGAAACACCCACATAAGACGACTTCTAATGGATTGGCCACCTGTCCAGGGTGGACCTCACCTCTCACCTCGTGTCAGCGGAGATAGGCTGTCGTGACCCTGAATATGAATGAAGCACAACTGGAAAAAACATTCAATGTTGCTCCGGCCACCATTAAAACTGCATACTGGACTTCATCCATGAAACGTGAGTAGAATGAATCCAGATAGATAATATCAAGAAAAGTCAAATACCAATGGGAGATGTTAAGCGTGTGTGGTGGTTTCCATCTTACTGCAAACTACTGTTTTGCTGCTGTTAAATTCATTTTCGACATGGTGAAACATTAATTGTGGATAAATTATTTAAAATAAGTGTTTGAGGGTTTACTGGATTATACTGTACTGTTAGAGGATAATGCAGTTGCAACCTGTTGCCAGAAGTTTGCAACAAGTTGGCATTCCCAGACCATATGCATGAAGGTTTCCTGGTTTATTCTAAGAGCATAATGTACATTAGAGGTACTTACTTACTTACTTACAGATACTGACACAGGATAATATAATCCTTTTCCAACCTATGTCCATCATTGTAAATTTCTTTGTGGTTCTCCTGCTGAGTTCAGCTAAATACAGGCCTGTACTCCCCCCATCTCCTCCGACAGTCCTCCACATGCCTGTTGTCAACCGTTAGAAGTATTATGGTCCATTTTTTTTATTATGCTCTTAAATACATTTCGCCAAATGTACGATTTTTGTGTTTTGTGAAAGCTGGTGTTTGTTTTTTCACGTTTGACACATGATCAACAAACTTATGGATGAAAAGACAAAAAGAAAAACACAAGAAATGATTCAAATACTTATGGATGTATTTTAATAAAAATAATTCTGTCAAAATTAAACAGAATACAATATTTCTTTTTAAACATGTTTCCAGTACATTTTTTTTTGCAATTATTTTTCTTTTTTTAATCATTTTAAAGGTTTTAAAAGTCATGCTAAGTAGAAGGTAACTCATTTCACAATTTTTTTTCCTTTTTCTTTTTTTAACCTTTTTATATTTTGCTAAAACTCAAAAGTCAAAATATTAAGTTAAAATCATGATAGAAGTCATTTGTGCACAGCTGCAGCCTCTACGAATGAAAGCCCACATGGCTGTGGAGGCCCGGGCCTCGTCCCCGGCACTCACACCTCTCCTGCACCCAGGGGTGTCCACGGGGGGTGGTGGTGGGGGGCCGGGGCTGAGACGCAGCTCACGCTCAAACACGGAGGACAGCTGGGAGACTCGGTCCCTACGGGGGTGTAACAGGTGGCTGTTTCAAGAGTGTGTAACAGAGAGTCCTGTACAGCTGCAGATGCACGTGAGCTCAGTGTGTATTAGAATAGTTCCTGTTATAGCAGAGGAGGATTGTGGGGAAGAAGGAGAGAAAAAAAAAAAAAAAAGAATTCGGACCGCATCCCTTGCAGAAAGTTTCTCACTGCAAACAAACATCTGCAGTTTTACACTGAGTCCATGGATTGAAAACAGAAATATACACTTCAGGGTGGATCCACGTCTTCAACACAGAGCGACGGTTTATCATGTCGCACAACATCCTGCTATTGGGTGGAAAACAACAACAATTCTTGCATGTCTGTAGAGCAATCAAAGTCTGTCATCAAAATCCAACCAATGACACGCAGAGGAGGCCGAGCCGTCGGTTCGAAGGTGTTCGGGGACAGAAAGCAGTTGGACAATGTGCTTCAGAACAGAGATGAAAAGACAGGTATACATTTGAGCCTCTGAATAGGAGCCAATAAGTCTTAAATAAATAAATAAACCAAATGCCATGTGAACAGAATGACACTGGACCTTATAGCCCCACATGTAACAATGAATCCCAGACTTTGCTTCTCAGTGATAAAGGGTGATTTAAACCGTTTAAAAGTTTAAAATCAGCCATGTTCTGAGCTGAAAGGCTTCTGGGGGCCAGCAGGGGTCGACTCGTGAGGTCGGGAGGTGAAGTCACATAGGAGAACATCCCTTCTTCCTCCATTTGCCACCTCACAGAATATCTTTCTGACAAACCTGTACTTGCTAGGTGCCAAACCTTTTAAAGAGTTTAGTATTTGAACCACATGAGGAGTAAAGTAAACAAACAGCAACGGATGTATTGACCATTCCTGTGAGTGATTAGTCGAAGCACAGTTTCAACTACTTTGAGGCAGCTCGTTCGTCACGAGGCTGATGGATTCTGAGGACAGTTACCAGATTAAATCCATTCTGCTCCAAGTTTCCCAGACATAGTAGCAGCAGCAGGTTTGGAACCATCAGCGTCCTGTAAAGGCTGATACAAGCTGTTCTCAAGACTGTCTCACTGTCATCTAGTACGTCTCTGTAAACACATCTGCACTGGCACGCCGAGGCAACAGCAACATTAGACTTCCTCGTCTTAGAATACTAATTCACAAACAAGCAACAATGTGGAGAGCACCCTGGGACAGATCTTCTATGTCATCCTTTCTTTCACTGGCCGACTGATTCTTTTTTAGTTTCACTTGCCATTTGTTCAATTTAGGAACCAAAACCACTTTAGGTTTAAGAAAAGACTGTTTGGATTCAACACACACGCGCCTGGCATTAGTGTTAGCTGACGGCGATGGATGTGAAACGCTGAAACGCTTCAGCTTGCGAACCCGTCGCATTAAAGCGGCACAAACTTTCATGTTCAAATATGGGTTTGAATGTCGTTTGAAGGAATGTTTGTCGTCTAACGCTTGCGCTCTCCCATCGCTGCTATCTGTAGAAGACGCAAGAATCTCTGGACCCCTGACCTGCTCTGGTACATCAGCCGTGGTATAGCACGTATAGCAAACTAATGTCCTAACATTGGTGAGATTTAGATACCGTAAAAGGTTTTCTTGACCTTTTTCCAGACATAGCTCGTCGTTTTAGCGCTGAGATCCAAATATATGAATGAAACCCGAAAATCTTCAGTAAAACGCAACTGAAATTAATCTCCTAGTTGTGGAGAATGTTTTCACCTCCCGTACGAAGAACACAACACATGTGAGAACACCTAACTTACAACATTAAACTGAACATCAGCTCTCTGAAAACTGCAGGGAAACCTTCTCTGCTCAGGTGGACATTTACATGAATTTGGTTCATGACGTCTCATTTATTAAAGATGGAGCACAACAAAAAGGGATTCATGGCATTCTGGGAGGTTTTGTTTGTAAATGTCCTAGTGGCCAGCAGCCAATCTCTGCCAGAAAAACAAACAAACACATTTGAAAAAAGAACAGTTGTTTGCTTCATTGTGTCATTTGCAAAAATAGGAAATCAAGACCTCTGGAACTTGGAGTGTGAAAAAGTTGAAAGGCCAAAATAAAAAGCTTTTCTCCAATAATCAGAACAAGTTTTCACAACCTTACAGCCACGTTTTGGAGAACATAATGGGAAACCCTAAAATTACTAAAAAACCTCCCCATTTGTCAGATGATTTCTTCTCCTCATTTGAAACTGCACTTGCACACAGCAGGTCGGGCTGAGGAGGGGGGAAAGAAAAAAAAAAGAAAAAGCCCGTGGTAATGAAATCCCCAGAGGAGACTGGACTTTTAGTCGTGCACACACTGTGCTCGTTAGCCTGCCCTTTTATTCTGATTTTCCTTACGCTGCCATCAAGATGAGAGCAGCGTTAGACTCGACCCTGAAGGCGGGTGTCGTAGGTGCAGCCGGGAGCTGAGCTCTGCCACCTGCAAGCGTGGCGCTGATTGGTTGACGCAGCGGTTGTTAACGGTGAGATTAAGGCTCCAGCACCTCTCCCGGTTAGCATTCGCCACCACAGAGGAACTTCAATTACGCTTCTTTTTCCCCCCCCCCATAACACTAGAATACCTCTTTTTCAGGATGCATCCTGTTCTTTGGCAACTAACCTGTCCAATCATGCTACTGTGGAAGGAAAAAGGTGTGGAATTTTTCATTCCAGCTTCCTGGAGTAATGTGACACGTGTAGTCACCTCACATAAGAGTTAATGAGCTGCTCCGAATAATGGGGGGCGTTTTTTCACGCTGAGCACAACCGCTTCTGTACTTCCGAACCACCAAGCGCCTCCGAGTGCATATTCCGCGTCCTCCGTCTTATTAAAAATAAAGTAATACCACTCAGGTTTTTCTTGAGATGGGCTACAGGTGCTCGGGTTACCATGGAAACCGGCTTATGGGTATGGTGTGTTTTGTGATATGGTGAACAAGAAACAAGAGTGAGTGAAATACTGCTTATAGGAAAGTCCAGCCATAAAAAAAAAAAGAAAATCAAAGAATAAAAAAAAGAAGGAATTTAAATGCGTTTTGTCCGGGATGAGCACAACAAACTGACCAAGGAAATAAAAAACAATCTAAAAAAAACAAAAACAAAAGGCTATAAAAACAGAAAAATAATAATTAATTATCTTTAAATAGTGTCACACATCTCTTTATTTGATAATACCAAATTAAAAAGGAAGCCTCCCTCCCTCTTGCTTCTCTTCTCTGCTCCTCCGTCTGAGCCACCAGCCAAACGCACCAATCGCGCGTGTGCTCGTTCCTCCATCGCCATGACAACTACCAGCTGGACATGCCTTCTCTCAGTGCTACTTAACATTAACCTGTGGAGAAATGGGTAATAATCAAAGTCAGGTTAATGAAAGGGAAAAGTACCACAAAAACAGGAACAACTGATCTGTGCATAGGGTAACTAGATGCTTGTATTTTCTGTCTGCGCGAGCAGCAGCTGAGGGCAACACCAGACTAGTTTAGTAACATGAAGATGATCACCTGAGCCGGGGCTAGTGCAAAAAGTTGTCTATTCTGGCGAAGGAGCAGGAGCCGGACTGGACCCGAGCCATGAGCTGAATGCACTCTGTGGCCTGGCCGAGCGCCAGCATCAGCGGCGGCTGCTTGGGCAGGTTCTGGGACTCTGGAGAAAACACAAAACAAGGCAGCATTGGACCGCAGGCATCTTTAAACTGGGATACGATGACAAGAGCAGAGGTGCACCAGCAAGAATAATATTAGACATAAATACAATCTCATAGCCAGGATACTGACATCACCATAATTTGCTACAACTTATCAAGGATGTAGCCCCTCCACCCCCAGGTGGTAATACCTACATCTATATCTATAGATATATCTACATCTATATCTACAGGTATAGATGTAGGTATATCGATAGATATATCAATGGATAGATCCACAGATAATGCAACAAATACTTTGGGAATTGATGGTCCTTTTAGAAGACTACGAACTTTTATGTATGGATTTTAGCCTCTGCTCTCTGAAAATAAAACATTTCACACAGTTGAAAACAAGGAAGAAACAGTCTTTCTTGTGGGACAGTTTCTTCCAAAGAATCGCTGATGTAAACCTGCTCACAGGTTTCTGTGCAGAGTTCATCCTTTCCACCCTGACTTCTGGCCCCAGCAGCTCTGAGGTCCCTAAAGGAAGCTCATCCCGTTACAGTGAACCTGCTTTTTATTGGTGTTCTATGTCCTTATTACTTTTAATGACATTTAATGAAAATCTATGCTTTTTTCCATCCAGTTTTTCTTTTTGTTTCTAACTGTTCAAAACCTCTTTTTAAGATTTTTTTTTATTAGTTTTGCACTATTTTTAAGTTTCATGTGGCATGTGTTATGAAGCTAGACTTCGTGCATGTGTCGTGTTATTGTATGTTCATGCTGAAAACAACAAATCTTTTACAGCATAAAAACACATTTTTACAAACTCAATTCTAAAAATGTTTACAATTTCTATTAAAATCAGCTGTTAATTTTAGCATGTTCCTTCTGTAGAATTAAACTAATTTTTTTTATTCTGAAACTAATTCTGCATTTAATCAGGGACACCGGCTGCATGGACATGAGTCCTACTGTGAGACACGAGCACATGCTGCCACCTAGAGGAAGAAAGAAGCAAAACCCCGGTGCCGTCAGGACACGCGTTACAGAGACAAACTGAGCTGTGGAAGAAATCAGAAAATGAAAAATAAATGCACGTGTGAGATCCTGCTAGTCGCCAAATTATGTTGTATATGATATTAACAATGATATGTTCACAGGCCTGAAACATTTGGGGAAAAAAAATACTAAAAGACCCACCTTGTGTCTCAGAGGTGACAGAGTACGATCATACTGTGACTAAGTGATGATGTGAATGCTCTGAAAGGGGTTTCATCAAACCCTGCATCTTATTCAGACAAAGACAGCTCTGGTACTGGGTTCCTCCTAATCACAGCTTTGGCACAAGATGCTGATATTGATCGCACTGCTTTTTTCTATTGAGCTCAACAACAATATGAGGTCCAACTCCCTCTATCTGGATCTCATGGTGGGAAAATTATGTCAAAGAAATGGGGCACTGACAAACAGGTCCCACAATTCAAACGGCTGATGCCCATCTACTGTAACATAAAAGCTAAATACTAATATTTTGATTAAAAAAAAAAAAAAAAAAAAAGACTAGCAGGAGTCGCTCCTCAGTGCTCTGCCAGTTGTTGACTGACAAAAAAGGAAACACACCACGTATTCACGCTTTATTAAAGTGCAGGTTTAAGAGAGTTGAGAACTGTCAGGCACGAATATGTATGTTTTTACAAATTAATAAAAGGCAACATGTTGATTTGGTGTCTTTAATTTAATTAATTAATTAATTAATTAATTAATTGTCTATGTTTGAGCAATGTTTAAAAAAACATTTAAAAATACAGTTCAAATGAGTCAATGCTGATAAAGATGGCAGAGAAGTGAGGGAGACAACACATTCACATCTCAAAGCCTTGCCAGACTTCAAACTAGATTCTTTTTTTTTTTTAAGATCACCAGACTGCAAGCAGCTGTACGTTTACTGTGTATTTATTGTAGATAACTCCTCTGTATTTTAAAAAGACATGTTAATGTGACCAGAATGTGACATTCTGACTATGTAAGCTGTTCACGATGCTCAGTATTGTAGCTCTGTGTACTCAACTTGGTTCAAATTAAATATAATGCACAACATTTTAGCTGCAAGCAGCGACGGTAAAATGGTGGGCAAGAATCATTTTCTCTCATCATTCTGAATAATTATGGATATAATTTATTGTCTCTTCTATGCAGCTTGTTCACCGTGTCCATGGAAACAACCAGCTGCTCTGAGGTTCCTTGTGTGGAAGATACAGGAAGATCATTCTGCTTCACTTTCTGATGAAGTATCTGAAGTATATAGCTCATTAATATGGAGATGAGCTCAATATTGGATTACTGGACATATTTTATAAATGCATGTCACATTGGTCTGATTCACCGCACAAATCAGCACAGATGACTTGTGTAATACTGTATTTGACCCAGCCTTTGTACGTTTTGACCGTATAGAAACGTAATTCTCGTCAGTTGTGTGAAATAAGACCTGGAAACAGGCATTGTGGCATAGAATAGTCAAATTGGTTTAATTCACCGAACAAATTGTTACAGATTACTTTTGTAATACTGTATTTGACCCGGTCTTTGTACGTTTTGACCGTATAGAAATGTAATTCTTCCCATTGTAAGAATGAGATGTGTTCCTGCTGTACTCTACTGCCCTTACTGTTTAATGGTGTCTTGTTGCTTTTAATGTTGATGTAAAGCACTTTGAATTACCTTGTGTTGAATTGTGCTATACAAATAAACCTGCCTTACCTTGTCACATTTTCTCTCAAACTTATTTGGCAAACTTACACTACCCCACGACTGCATGAAAAGCCCGTGTTCAGGATGGAGTCCCCCCCCCCCCCCCCCCAAATTTCTCCAAACTTTGAAAGCAGCACCTGTTGAGAGCAACGCATACTGTGGTGTGTGTTTGTGAAGTGCACGGCCGTTTACCCAGTATGGCGCTGTTGAGTGCGGAGCAGAGCGATTCTCTCTGAGTCGGGTCTAACTGCTGGCCCACTGGGCAGTTCCATGGATCCGAGTACGCTAGCAGGCTGAAGGCATCCTGCACACACACACACACAGACGGAGAGGTCAGCGAGTGCATCATGACTGGAGCGCTGCAGTGGAGTGTGTTCTCAAAGCTTTGCACGGCAGGCATTTCCTTTACTCGTGAAACCCAGCCTCACAGCGTCGACATCTCATCCTCATGAAGTATAGACTTTACCCTTCTGAGTGACATCCCAAGGTATGTGAGCGCAACACATCTTAGAGGAAACATTGTTTTGTGCCTCCTCATGGCGTCTGTTACATCTCCTTATTAGTTAGTGGCTCATTCTTTCACATGTTTTGGCAATGCCCGCCTGTATTATCATTCTGGCAAAAAAGTCAGTATATATATATCCAATGTCACTGGAAAAGCAAATCCATGTTCTCCCAGGGTGCTCCTGATTAATAATGACTGTCAGATAAATTCACAATACAAAGAAATAGTTGTGTACCTGGCAGGATTAACAGCCGCTAAAATAAATGATTGCCCTTGGATGGAAACCACCTCACGATCTACCAACACGTCACTGGTTTAATCTGTTTATGGACATTTTACATATGGAACTTTCATGGTGCGGGACCCAGAACATTAAAAATATGGACACATGAATATTGACTGAACATTTATCAATTATTTATTTATTTATTTATTCATTTATTTATTTTTGCTTTTCTTGTCTTGCTTGTTTTGTCCTGTTGTTGTGTTAGTGTTGTCATGTTGGATCGCTACAGGGTAGGTGGGGAGGACGGGTGACTTAAAGGTGCTATACAATTGCATCCATAACTGTTCGATTTAATTGTATGCATCAACAAAATAATAAAAAAAAGTTGATCACAAAAAAACAAACAAAAAAACAATGTATGTGAGCGCAGCACATCTTAGAGGAAACATTGTTTTGTGCCTCTTCATGGCGTCTGTTACATCTCCTCATTAGTTAGTTGCTCTGCCTGCAGATCTATCTCCTCCACCTCCGCCACTGGCTGATGGATGGTAGACCTGCAGCCAATCAGTCCACCGACTGATGTATCTGAACTCACCACATGACTAATATCCTCTGTATTTAACATTGGAACCTGGATGACAGACAGTGAACTTATGGCACTTTTCCTCTAGAACCTACTCAGCCCGACTCGCCTCGCCTTGGCGCTTTCCCACCAGGGGTCTAATGTGCCGAGTAGATACCTTTTCTGTAACTACTCTGCCGAGGTTCTAAGCAGCTGAGCTGGCTGTATCTGACGTCATCACACTACAGACCACCGATTGGTCGGGGGGTTGGAGTCAGACGTCTAAGTCAGGAGGCGGAAATCAGTGAAAGAGCAACTCGCAGCTTCTGGTTCATTTTATTCGACAGGCAATGGCAGCGCAAAAGTCTGTTCTGGTCCAACTCTGAGGTGCAGATGTTCATAAACCTGGTGGCTGAGGAGAGAATTAAAAAAGGGAGCTAGACGGGCGATAAGGAACGACAAGATCTACCAGTAGCTCTGTCACTCCATAGCTGCTAAAACTAAAAAAATTAAAAAGCGTCGCCGCTTGAAGCTTCTCTCACTAATTTTTTAACTTGATATCGAATACAAGCCACAGACCCAGCAGCACATCTATCATCTCCTCCAGGTTCTACATCTTTAGTGTTGTTGTCTTCTTCGTTTAGATCACACAATCAAATACGTCAAAGCAGCTTCGCTTCAACCTCCTACTTCTGCTCCGGGTGCTGAATTTTTATGGAAAAGAAACCAGGCCAAGTTGAGTCGAGTCGAGCTGAGATGAGCCGAGTAGGTACTAGTGGAAAAGTGCCATTATATCCTCTTTATTTAACATTTGGAGCCTGGATGACAGACAGTGAACTTAGATTTGTACAAAAGAGTTGTACCCATTTGTTTATAGTGAGGAGCATTTAAAAACAGCCCGGGTAGTCTCTGACAGAAGATTACAATTTCAATTAAAATACACAAATTAATCCTTAGATCTACTTTTCCATTTACATCATCCACATTAGTTTTTTTTTTAGATTTCCTTCCGGTCTCCCCTGTTATCTGTACTTCATATCACACTGCATTTTCTGCACCTAAGATGACAGTGTGAGACTAACACTAGTTTCACAAGGACGCCACTCATGGATGAGGGAGGTGGGGTGGAGTCAAGCTGAGTGGCCGACTCCAACCACTGGAACCAGCTGCTGTGAACAGAGCTGGAATCACAAGGGGCAAGAGACTGCTTTGTGACTGTGTTCCTGGGTTATTTGGACCAAAATATGTCAGAGACTTTTCTCAAAGACCTCAGAAAATTGTGTCAATGGTAGAAAAAATAAAGACAAAATAATAATCTCTTTTTGGGCTTTCTTTGCTTTGTCTCTTACATCTAAGAAAATTTGAAATAAATAACTAAATAAAGTAAAAGTGTAGTTCACCACATGAATGACGTGCTCTGATAAAGTTATAGTTTAGCTGTCGGATGAAATCGACTGCAGGAGACCATCTATTTGGAAGTTGAAAACAACTTTATCTGTTCTGTACAGATTTTAGCCTATTTTATCTTAAAAAAAAAAAAATCAAAAGTTGCGTATTAATCTTCATATATTAGTAAAAACTCCTGAGCCCACATAACCAGCAAGAAAAATATTAGACACAAATACAATCTCATAGTCATGTGACTCAGAGGAACAACTTATCAAGGATGTAGCCCCTGTACCCCCTGGTGATAATACCTTCATTTATAGATATAGATGTAGGTATATCGATAGATATATCAATGGATAGATCCACAGATAATGCAACAAATACTTTGGGAATTTATGGTCCTTTTAGAAGACTACAAGCTTTTATGTATGTATGTACGTACGTACGTACGTACGTACGTACGTACGTACGTATGGATTTTAGCCTCTGCTCTCTGAAAATAAAACATTTCACACAGTTAAAAACAAGGAGGAAAGTCTTTCTTGTGGGACAGTTTCTTCCAAAGAATCGCTGATGTAAACCTGCTCACAGGTTTCTGTGCAGAGTTCATCATTTCCACCCTGACTTCTGGCCTCAACAGTTCTGACGTCCCTAAAGGAAGCTCATCCCGTTACAGTGAACCTGCTTTTTATTGGTGTTCTATGTCCTTATTACCGTACTTTTAATTAAATGTAATTAATGTCAATGCTTTTTTCTATCCAGTTTTCCTTTTGTCACTGTCAACTGTTCAAAACCTCTTTTTAAGATTTTTTTAATCATTAGTTTTGCACCATTTTTACATTTAATGCATCTGTCCCCTGCAGCTTACATGTATCTACAGCTAGCAGTGTAAGGCTGAATTTCCTTCCCTGCACATCTCCGAACTGGAACAACTGTCCTGACAAGATGGAACATATCAACAATATTGAGATTTTAATGTATTTCATAGTTTTAGGTGTTAAGAAGACTCTTCTGAGGGAGAATTGTGTCACCTTTAAAGTGCTTCCTTAAAGGAACCGGGGGACAGAGAACCGATTAAATGCAAATACACGGAAATCTTTGGCCACCTGACTCCTGAATCAGTCAGTGGTATTCCTGCACTTTCTGGAGAACACTGTGACCAGGATTCTAACTGTCGCGAGTGGAAGAAATCCCCCCAGCCGCAGCCTGTTTGAGTAGCTCCGTACCTGTAACATCTTCTTGTGCGTGGCATTCTTGCCGTACTCTCGGCACAGCTGTTCATTGAGCGCCTGCAGTTCCCGTCCGAACTGGATCATCCTCTCGGTGGCCGCCTGGTTCCCACCACAGAGCTGTCTGCCGTTACTGCAGCCGTCCTCTGCAGACAGACACGATGTATAAAACACCCACCAACACACTGACGGGATCAACTAGAGTCCAGTAAAGGATATAAGGCATGTTGCAGGCACACGTGTGTGCATTTCAGTCTGACCTGTGATCCCGTTGCCGATGCTGTTTTCATCTGGCTGAAGAATCTCTTCATGTTTGTATGTGCCGTTCATGATTCGTGCTGAGGATCCTTCAACGACGCCGTTGGTGTAGTGCTCCGCCTCGATCTCCATCTCACTGTCACTGGCAAACACAAAAACACAAAGTGAACTTTTTTTTTTTTTTTTTTTACAGAGACATGTTTGGCTGGAACTCTATACCAGTTCATATTTCTCATGTCGGTAGCAAAGATTGGTTTAAGATTCAGTTGAAACAATATCTTTTAAAATTTAATGAATTATGATTTGACATTTGGAAAGGAATAGAATTAAGTTTGAATAGAATTACAGGTAGTGTAAACCTTATCACAATAAAGGTGGAAAGTGGTCAAGAATTTTAAGATAAGGTCATTTCAGGCAGGTATTGTTTATGAAGGTGTTTTATTTGATTTCATTTCTATGTGTTTATGTCTGAGGATGATGTTGATTTAGTTCTCCTCTGTGTTGTTTGTGACTAAAGGAGTTGTGTCTATTATTGTTTTGTTTGTCATGTATAATGTATGTCTGTTATGTATTAAGTGTTAATTTGTGTGTATGTTGGACCCCAGGAAGAATAGCTAATGCTGTTGCTAATGGGGATCCTAAATAAAACAAACAAACAAAGTATGTACATCAACAGTGATGCACTCGCTGTATCCAAATAGTTTGTTGCTCAACACTGTGAAAGAAAGAGAAACCAAAACAGTGACTTTTAGTATTGAATTGACTGCTGGACCAGAACCACAATTGATCAATTAAAAAAAAAGGAACTAAAAGGTGCAGCATGGCAGTGAGTGGAGTCCTGCGTGGAGTTTGCACCTGTTTGTCACTTGTTTGTGTCCTTGCTCCAACCACAGCATCGAGACTAATATTCTGCACATGGTTTGAATTTTAATCGTTTTATTCGTTTACAGGGATAACGTATGAATGGCTATCTGTTACTAAGTGACGGACACCCGGCTCATCTGTCAGCGGCAGCAATACCTTCCACCCTGGATACATGGATCCAATATCATCCATCATTTTTACAGATTACAACAGAGCCGGGATGCGCCAGAATGTTGTATAATTCACAGCATCAGCGAAACCAGCTGGAGCAGTCCAGTCACCCAGACTTGCCTACATGTGTATTATTAATTAGCTATTGTCTGGGATGGTGCAGGGATTACTGCCGACTTCAGTGCTGCACATGATGCATGCTATCCAAGTGCTAACAATGTGTACAAGAGCGGCAGGCAGGAGGACATCCATGACATCTGACAGACAAAAGAGGGTGCAGTGGTGCCGGCGGTGTGGAAGGAGTACATCTTCTGGCATATCCTACCAGTGAAACTGATATTTGCAGAATTGAAATGAAAATCCTTATTAATTTACTAACGTTTGATAACTTGCTAGTAGGGCTGTTCGATTTTGCCCAAAAATAAAATCTCGATTTTTTTCTCTCAAAATCCGATTTTCGATTACGATTATTTTTTGAATTGACAAAAGGCAAAGAAATTATTTCAAATATGCTGTTTTTTTATTGACATTTGCCCCATTGGACTTTAAGTGCAAACTTTGCTCTTATTAAACCAAAAATGAATGAATAAAGTGCAAAACTCTGTAAAATAAGTTGAAAAAAAGTTTTAAAAAATATAATAAAATATAAAGTTTTATCCCTGCAAAAAAAAAAAAAATCAGCAAATCAGCACTTGCAAACATACAGTAAGTTATATTTCCAATTAAATAAAACAAGACATTTTCTAATTAAACTAAACTGGGTCTTTGCATGCTAAATAATAATGCAACCCATGAAGGAGGTAGAGGTGTGTAATGTCAGTCATTACATTTGCTATTCACATTTGCAAGTTTTTTGCAAGGAACACAAGCCGGTCTACCGCATCTGGCTTGAGGGATGCCCGGTGGCATGTTACAACGCCCCCTCCTACACTAAAGAGCCTCTCTGATGGGGCACTTGTCGCAGGTATTGAGAGGTATTTCCATCAATCATTAATATGGTATCAATCATTAATATGTGTGCAGACAAGGTGTAAAAAAAAAAAAAAAAAAAAAAAAAAAAAAAAAAAGTGAAAAAAATCAATTTTACGATTTTCACGTTTTAACATCGTTCTAATTACATAATCGCGATTACGATTTAAAATCGATTAATCGAACAGCCCTACTTGCTAGTGAGAAAAATATTGGAAATGAAAGTGGCACTGGTGGTTCCAGAGTTGAGAGTGGTAGCAGAGTTTATGGTTGGGGACAGAATCATAGCCGTCACAGGAAGCCACAAGTTGGAGTCAAAAATGCAAAACCCAATGAGTTGCAGCAGTTTGAGCTGATGGGTCTGCTAGCACATACGTGGACCAGGAGGAAGGTTTGAGATCAGGCTACAGCAGGTCAGCTCATTTAGTTCCAGTTTGCTCCCTGAACATGGTTTGTTCGGGTTTCAGTTCTAATGGTGCTGTTCTGTGAGAGCGATTCAGTTACCCATTTGGGTAAATTACCTACTTCTTATGTTGAAAAACAAGTGAGAACACAGTCAAAGTCACTGTTCTCATATTCTCTTGAACCTTTAAAGTTTAAACCTATAAATATGAATGAGGGACAGGCGGCTCATATCTTGTTGAATCACTTTTAGCTTTTATTAAAAAGGCACACACTCATTGTGGCATCATTTAGAAATAAATCCTGTCATTACAGAAACCTATGTATAAATCTTGGATTACGGTAATATAATATATATATAAAATAATATGTAATAACATATAATATAATATATAATTATTATATAAAGGACTAACAAAGGAAAATTATTAATTTTCCTTTGTTAGTCCCACAATGGAGAAATTCTTTCTCTGCATTTAACCATCTCTAGTCAAGCTAGGAGCAGTGGGCTGCCGTTAGTACAGCACCCAGGGAGCAGTAAGGGTTAAGGGCCTTGCCCAGGGGCATAAAGGCATTATCCTCGGTGCCAATACTGGGTCCTCCAGACCACAGCCCCCTCTGTAACCACTACGCTACCACCCTTAATGATGGCATCGTCAGGCTGCTGCATGAAGTTTCCTCAGCACTTTGCAAGATTAATACTGAGAACAGGACTTTGAGGTGGCCAGTCCACGCTGAAAAAACTTGTGAACCACTGTCACAATTCAAGCCAGATAAACTCTGGCACTGACATCTGAGAATGTGGCTGTGTCATCAGAGAGGAAGAAGATGAAAAAGTAGAAGACGAAGACAAAGAAAGATGATGAAGCAGAGGAAGCAAAGAAGCAAAGGAAGACGAAGAAGTGGAAGTTGAAGAAGCAGAGGTGGGGTAAGGCAAAGAAGAAGCAGAGGAAGACAACGAAGAACCAGCAGCACAGGAAGACGAAGAAGAAGTAGCAGCAGAGGAAGATGAAGCAGAGGAACATGATGAAGAAGCAGAGGAAGAATAAGAAGCAGAGAAGGAATAAGGAGCAAAGGAATATGATGAAGAAGTAGAGGAACACAAATAAGGAGAGGAAGATGAAGAAGATCTCTGGATAATAAAACCTGGTCCTTCAGTGTGACCAGCATCGACAGCTGACCGAAGGACCTACGCCTTTTTAATAGACTTTATCACCCAGAAACAGTTCCCCTCCCCCTGGTTTCTCTGTGGGGCCTATTCACACCACAATGTAGCAGGGATGACCTGCTGTAGCCTCGTCCCAGGCTTAAAAACAGCACTTCACCTTAACCCCCTTAACTAACATTAATTACCATTTCAAACAAATGCCTACTCTATTCTAGCTCAAAACTGCTTCAATTTAGGATGTCTGGTCCCTGCATGTAAAGTGGAAAATAATTAGTGGTAAACAAGCTGCTTCTTTAGATAAGCCACTTCCCTTGCAGAAATTGAGAATTAAAATGACATTAATTGTACATTTTGATCCAGTTGGAGCGGGACAAAGCTTAGTGTAACCTTTGAGTGCAGGCTGAAACCACAGGTCGACTGTGACGGCCGGGCAGAGATCCCTACCTGGTTTCCTGCGTGCTGTTGTTGCTGTGAGGCTGGCTCTTGCTGGAGTCTGAGGAGTTGGACTCAGAGTAGTTGATGGAGGAGGGGGAGGAGGAGGTGGAGGAGGAGGCAGAGGAGGAGGCGCTGGGGTATTTGCCAGCGAGGTTCTTCGACTTGATGGGGGGAGTCACGCCGTTACTGCAGGTGGGGCTGTCTGCTCCTGCTGGAGACACAGAGGTAAGTCTAATCCAGGGGTCGGCAACCCAAAATGTTGAAAGAGCCATTTTGGACCAAAAACACAAAAAACAAATATGTCTGGAGCCGCAAAAAATGAAAAGTCTTGTATAAGCCTTAGAATGAAGAAAACACATGATGCATGTTTCTATATTAGTTAGAACTGGGGGAAGATTTATTTTTTCATTATGCACTTCGAAAAAAAAAATCGAAATGTCGAGAAAAAAATCGAAATGTCGAGAAAAAAGTCAAAATTTTGACAAAAAAGTCGAAATGTCAAGATTAATGTTGAAGTACAATCTTGAGAAAAAAGTTGAAATGTCGAGAAAAAAGTCAAAATGTTGAGGAAATAATCAAAATTTTGTGAAAAAAAGTCGAAATGAATGTTGAAGTACAATCTCGGGTCGAAGTCGAAATGTTGAGAAAAAAGTCAGATAAAAGGATAAAAGGAAGAAAAAAAGAGAAAAAAAGGAAAAAAAGAAGAAAAAAAAAAAGGGAAAAAAAAGAAAAGAAGAAAAAAAAGAGAAAAAGAGGAAAAAAAGAGAAAAGAAGAGAAAAAAAAAAGAAAAAAAAAAAAAGGTCAAACTTTTTCTCCAGGGAGCCACTAGGGCGGTGCTAAAGAGCCACATGCGGCTCTAGAGCCGCGGGTTGCCGACCCCTGGTCTAATCTCTGAGCCATCCCTGTATCCTGCTCTTCATGGTGTGTGTGTGTGTGTGTGTGTGTGTGTGTGTGTGTGTGTGTGTGTGTGTACCTCCGCTGTGCAGGTGTGTGTTGCTGGCTGCGTGGCGCGGGCTGAGGCTGGGGGAGCCGGGGTAACTGTCCTGGGACTTGGGGGAGCGGACGGTCAGGCAGCGAACCTCGCTGTCCGTACCGTTCACCATCTCCACGAACTGACGACATCTAGAGGGCAGAGAAGACTGGTGTTACTGGGTCACTCTGGGAGCTGACGGCTTCACGCCCGGATCACATCAGCTGCCAACTTACTTCAACATGAATAGGAGGTTTGGGTTGCGTTCTAACAGGCCGGGATAAACCTGCTGAGTGGTTTCTATGGCTTCGCCCACCCGTCCTGCCAACACGAGCTTCTGTATTCCTGTTAGACACAAACACTTCCAGTATACCGGTGAAGAAACTCAGCTGGAAGAAGAAACTAGCATCCACAGTTAGGAAGATCTGTGGCTGGGTTACTCACTTTGTCTGTTCTTTATAGATGTCTGGTCCTCTTGTATCATGGTCTCTGTGGCTCTGGCAAAGGCTGTTGCCGTGGCACAGTACCCATGATGCACCAGGTAGCTGGACACCATGCTGGGTGAAGCCAAAGAGAAAAATCAATGTTTTGCCATTTGACGCTGTTTCCTTCTGGTTTTATGTTTGAACTGAGTGGGACTTTAGTTAAACTGTGTCACTGTCCTGGAGAACCAACAGGAAGTCATGTCTTTATTAAGAGCAAACGAGCTCAGGCATCGAAAGTGAAACTGAAAAAGCACCTTGGAAGTTGGTTTTTCAGTTTTACAGTATCAGCTTGTTAAATCTGTATGATGTTTACATCATGAGATAAGAACTTGAGCACAAGCTTTTCGGAACTTACTTGGCCTTTGATAAATGCTGGGTTTGGGATTAAGTGCCAAAGAAACACCCGTTACATCAGTGCTGCTCGATCAGATTCTGTTTGGTTTTCTTCAGTTTCTGATGGTTACATTATTCCTTTAAGCAGCAAGGATGGTTTTCGTAGTGTGAAAACCCTTTTTTTAGAGATTAAACTCTAACAACAATGTTGAAGGTATCTTTTTTGTGGTACAGTAATCCCTCGCTATAACACGGTTCACTTTTCACATCTCGCTGCTTCACGGATTTGCATTGTGCATCGTGTTCTGCATTCTGATTGGCTAAACAGTCTCCCCGCTTCTTCACTTCCTGTGTCAATAACATTGGTCGCTTAGCAACAGTGCTGAGACCGGCCAATGAGCTTCAGCAGCAGCTCAAGAACGGGACCCTTTGATGAATCGTTCATTACAATTCTCAGATATAATCCATGGTGACATGTCAGATTATAAGAATCTTTTTGCCCAGAAGAACAAAAGAGCGACAACAACGACCCATAACTATGTTCTTCTCTGGAAAAAACACACTTGCACCGCGGGCTTTAGAAGAAAAAGACGCTACAGAGCGAGTCAGGATGCAGCGGCAGTCAGAAGAGCAGTGAAATACGCGCCAGTCACAATTTGTCCTACTGTACTTATTGTATTTTTTTTTTCATAATCATTTTTCATTTTCTCCCGTTCAAATCCAATTACTCGGGTCGTGGTAGGGCGGGGCTGATCTCCGCAATTTGAAGCCTTGTATAATAATTGTAAAACCCCTGTACTCCCCGTTCACGCAGGAGATGTGAGTGAAAGTGGATCTCACTTCTGCAGGACAGCCTGCCACTCGCCCATGCGCTCGCCGATGGGGTAGCGTGCGATCATCCCGTGGATCTTGGCCCGCCACTCGCTCATGTAGTCCTCAATGTCAAAGACAAACGGCTGCTGGCCGAAGTTGGCGTCTACGATCTCACCAGGCGTCTGGAGCCCTACCGTCGGGTACAGATTGGGCTGAAATGAAAAGATAATCAGGTCAGCAGGGCTCATCTGCTGTGCTTCTAAAACAGCACCAGTATTCATATTCCTTCATTACATACAACATTAAAAGACCAATCAGGCTTCAGCAAGCCTGCTGCCTGCCTAGAGCATCCCAAACTGTGGCAACAACAACAACAAAGTGAGCATTGGAGACACTTTTAAGAAGTTCCCTGTAGAAGCAAACAGAACATTTCCTGTAATAATAGAACCTGAGACACCAAACTGATGGGACAATGACTAATCTCCTGCTGTGTCTTTACATCAGTCACATACGGGCAGGAACACATCCCAACTAAGCAAGGCTTCTGCCTTCAACCCACAAAGGAAGCCAAAAAGGAAAAGCGAAATTTAAAACAAATATAACCAAAGTAGTCTTTCTTTTTCAGCTGGATAGTATGTAATCAGTACTCAGACTCTTCTCCCCCCGATGGTGGAATGACCCACCAAACTCTTTCCCATCTGCGGGGTCTGTACCTACTTTTAAGAGCAAGCTAAAGACTCAGCTCTTTAAGGAGCATTTCTGCCTCTAGTAAACTTATCTGCTCATCAGAACTAGTTAGAAGATCCAGCTCCTTGCAGGACTCAGCACTGAGGAAGCTGCACTTATGACAAGATGATCTCATGGTGGTGTCTTTGGAGATGTAGTTTCCCTGTATAAAGGGACTGTTGGGTTGGGTGGGAAGGGAACACGCACAAAAAAACTAGCATCAGCATGGCAACGCCTGTGTCCAACTGGACTCCCAGGAGTCTGACCAGCACTGATGCAGCTGGACCCTCATGTGGGATCTAGTGCTGGTGCTGTTCTCTCAGATGTAAGTCACTCTGGATACAAGAGTCTGCTAGATGACAGTAGTAGTAGTACTAGTAGTAGTAGTAGTAGTAGTAGTAGTAGTAGTAGTAATAGTAATAGGAGCAGTAGTAGTAGTAGTAGTAGTAATATGAGCAGTAGTAGTAGTAGCAGCAGCAGCAGTAGTAGTACTAGTAGTAGTAGGAGGAGGAGTAGTAGTAGTAGTAATAGTAATAGGAGCAGTAGTAATAGGAGTGATAGTAGTAGTAGCAGTAGTAGTAGTAGTAGTAGTAGTAGTAGTAGTAATAGGAGCAGTAGTAGTAGTAGCAGCAGCAGCAGTAGTAGTACTAGTAGTAGTAGTAGGAGTAGTAGTAGTAGGAGCAGTAGTAGTAGTAACAATAATAATAGTAATAATAATAATAATAATAATAATAATAGTAGCAGTAGTAGTAATAGTACCAGTAGTTGCAGTAGTAATAGTAGCAGTAGTAGCAGCAGTAGTACTAGTAGTGGTAGTAGTAGTAGTAACAGTGTCAGTAGTTATAGTACTAGTAGTAACAGTGTCAGTAGTTATAGTACTAGTAGTAACAGTGTCAGTAGTTATAGTACTAGTAGTAACAGTGTCAGTAGTTATAGTAGTAGTAATAGTAGTAGCAGTAGTAGGAGCAGTAGTAGTAGCAGTAGTGGAAGTAGCAGTATTATTATTAGTAGTAGTAGTATTAATAGTAGTAGTAGTATCCCCTGAATCATGCTCATTCGTTGGTCTTCATTGTATTCGCTCCATATGGTCAGATGTTATGAAAAGCGTTGACGTTTGAAGCGAAAAAAAACAACAACAAAGAAGCTTGTGTGAGCCATGTTGAGAGCTTTTCTACCACCTCCTATCTCATGGTCCTCTTTCTTTTGATGCTGTCTGATCTCACTGACAGACCTGACCTTCCACATTCTGACCCAGCAACTATGGCCACTGCTCGATGTCAAAATGAACAAGGAGCCTCATGGGAAAGAGGGGAAAATGAAGGTGTGTCGTTGCTTTTAATGTAAAGCAAATGTAGACCAAAAAACATATTGTAGAAACACACTGAATTACTGAATTTTACTTAATGGGTAATTACAATTGTACAAATAAGACAACTCTCATCAGGTGGACAAATGACAGTAGCTCATTGAACATTTGTAACTATAAACAAGCCAAAATGTCTCCATATCATATTGTGCAGCTGGTGTTAAATTACCACTGAGCTGAATAGTATTCAGGTTATACAGCGGTCCAGCAGCAACGTCTGGAGATTTGGAGTTTCTATTCACAAAACTCAACTGGCTGCTAAATCAGTCCTTTTTCTGGAAAAGGTTCCAGTTAGTGCTGCCACTGGACAAAAGGGGGAAAAAACGGTTTCCAACCCAACTGCTGACACAGACTACAATTACAAGGGCAGCCGCATCGTGTTACATTACGTATAGTGACCAGTGAGTGTTTATTTGCTTCAAATATTTTCTTGGAAAATTCTGTCTCAATTAATAGAAATTTGGGGCTACCAAGCTCGAGCAGAGTCCAAAACAGGTCACTGAAACAACAACACATTAACAGTAGAAGAGAACTATTATCAGAAGATGGCACCTGTATGCTTTGAATGATGTGTTTTGAATACTTACAGGGAGGTCTGTGAAGGCAACACCTAAAGAAATGAAGGACATATAAAGTTAAAATTAAGGGTGAACGCGACAGACAGTAAATGATGTTATGTCACACTATTTTAAGAAGCAATTAACTCAATATAATTATCTCAGGACGACGACAGACCTAAACTGATGCCATTTTTTGTGTAAAAGCAAGTGTTGTTGATGAGGTTGACACAGCAACCAATCACGTCTCCTGTGGTGAAGGTGGGCCCGTATGGCTGGCCCGTCCCAGAAGAGCAGAAGGAGTGGCCGTCGTCTCCATGGTAGCCGTATGAATGTTTGTCCCATCCTAAAACACAATGGAAATAAGGATGAGTCTTTGCATTTTACACTCTATGGCCCTGTAAAGTACTTGACCCAACCTCAGTACAAAGTAGGAGAGGCTCAGTGTGAAAATGATACATGTGTGAGGTGCCTTGAAGTCACTGCTGAAGAAGAGGAGACTATTACTAATTGACTTCTGCCTCTCAGATTTTCCCATCTGACTGCTGCTGCTTTCAGGGTGACTCATGAAAATTCACACACAGACACACACACACACACATTTCTTTTTTTGTCTCTGCCATGTAATGCAGTGTCCTGCACAGCCAGCAGGAGGACCTGGTCTATGTAAAGAAGCTGGTGATTCACTGCAACACCAGTCCAGAAGCTCAGGAGGCAGGAACAAAGGAACAAAAATGAGGATGTCATGATGCAATTCTCACACGATCAGCTAATTCCTCTTCTTGCTGCTGGTGATGCACATGAATACAATTTTGGTAAATCTGTGCAGTAAAACTGTTAGTTATTAACAGCAACTAGGAAAGCACTAGAATAATCAGTGCAATTATAAAATAACTCACCCACACACACACACGCGTACAGTATATACGCACACACACACACACACACGGATATCATCCTAATGTTTAATACTTGGATGACAATCCATTACAGTCAGTGACTGCCTGAAGTTTGGAGTCCATGAACATCAACGAATTCAAGAGTTTCATCTCTGGAGATGCTTTGCAACAGTAGGTCATCACTATATCCACCTTCAGTTGCAGCTTGTTTGTGCTTTCTGTTTCCAGTTTAGTCTTCAGTAACTGAAAAACTGCTCTGTTGGGTGTTCACAAGGTCTTGAGGTGTTTATGCAGTATGCTTTTTTTTTCAGTTTTTTAGCATATGGCTGAATATGAGCAGAGAATATAGTCCTTTAAACCTCAGACCTCGTCCTGCTGCTTCTGTCAGCAGTCACATCATCAGCATCAGTGAGTCTGTTCCACTGGAAGCCATACAGGCCCATACCATAATACATCCTCCATCATGTTTGACACATGATGGGGTCTGTTTTGGATCATGACCCACTTCCTCTCTCTCTAAATGCTTTTCTCTTCCCATCATCATTCTGATGTGAGTTTATCTTGGGTTCATCTGCCCAAAGAACCTGATTCCCAAGCATGGGAGGCCTTTTTACACCCATGGAGGTGTCCCTTTATAGTTGATTTTAACAATGATACACCAACCTAATTCAGTTTTCTTGACGTTGTGAATGTTTTTTCTCCACCAAGAAAATTATTCTGTGATCATCTACTTTCATTGTTTTCCATGGTCTTCCAAGCTGTTTGATGTTGTTGAGCTCACCAGAGCTTCCTTTCTTTTAATAATGCACAAAACAGTTGACTCTGCAACACTTAGTAAACACAAGTAAAAGAATTAACTGCACTTGACAAATTAGCTTCTTTCCAGTCAGTTGAAATACCAAATACCTCTGAAACCTTTGAAAATGAAAGCGCTTTACTTAAAGCTGCTGTAACTCCGAACTGGTAAATGCCAGATTTTTGTGAAACCATTGGTTGATCAAAATGATAACAATTATAAACCGTATCATATTGTGCTGAATCACCCTGAAACATGACGGGTAAAGTGAGAAGCACTGCTCATCTTGTTACAAAAGGGAAACTCATCTCTCAGCATTCACATAGAGGTAACGATTTTGCTCCTAAAAGGTAGAAATTGTAATATTCCAAGGTTGAATCCTGATGACATATATTTTGGTAATATTTGTCTTTTACTAAGTGATAAAGCTACGAATCATTGTATTAGATATATTATACAGAGAGATATTGTTTCTAAACCTACAGCAGTTTTCTCTTGCAATAACTTATATAATGAGATAAATTGGAAAAACACATGGGTCTTGTCAAGAAAATGTATTATTACAAACAAAGTAAGAGAGGTTGCTTTTAAAATACTTCATAGATGCTATCCAGTCAAGAACAATCTCATTAAATATAAGATAAATATATACACACTGTTCTTTTTGTGGTAATGTGGATGAAACAATATTTCACTTATTCTGGAATTGCACATATACTCATGTTCCCTGGATTGACCTTAATCATTTTATAAATGCTAAAGTTGATTCTTCCTTTAAGTTGAGCATTCAACATGTACTATTTGGTGTATCAAAAAATGATATGACAAGCCCAGACAAAGTATATTTAATCAACCTTCTCATAATTATTGCTAAACATGACCCCGAACTCTCCGTATACCAGCCTCCCCCCAGCAGGGAGTGCTGTTGTACAGTAACAGGGCCCCCGCCCCCCAGCAGAACAGGCTTATCCCAAGATACAAATATGATGGGATCTAATACCATGTGAGGCAAGTAAGCCCAATCCACAGAGATCACACTCAATAACTGAAAAGGACCAAAGGATCTATTGCTAACATCCAGGAACAAGGACTGCAGAACATCCCTAGATGTCATTGTTCATAATCTGACAAGTCAGGGCTCTTTGGCAGCATAAGAGGGACCTACATAGTATTAGGTTGTATCAGTGGTTCCTATATTAGGCAAGAGGAAGAGGTGCTGCTAACTGAAAATGAACATGCAGCCAGCATACAGTGCAGTCTGGCCTAAAATAACCCGTATATATTTATATACCACCTTTAAAGAGGTTGTAATTCAATCCTACAGTATTCTGCGTGTCCAAGACAAATGCACTGACACCAGTATTGAGCTGGTACAGATTCCTGTATATGCACCACAGCTAAATCGCCTCCTCAGAGTTTCTGAGACAACAAAATTGATCCGACTTCAACGCAAAGCAACGTTTTAATGTGAAGTAAAACATTAGGATTGAATCAGAAAATTATGTGATTTTAACCCGACACATCAGGACGCTAATGTTTACATGAAGATTCCTTTACAGCACCAGGAAAACCATTACCTTAGCCAAATTCAGACCTTGGCTTTATGTCATTTGGATGAGGCCTCAAGTTCGGCCTTAATCGAGTTTTGCAGGAATTCCTGCTCCTTAACCGTCAGAGCCGGAGGAGACCTAAAGCCGGCAGTGTTCAGCATCAGCTCAATCTGACAGTGTTCCTCCTCAGTTTCAGCCTGCAGGTCATTGCCAAAAACCCAAGCGGGCTTGGGAAAGTAGGTCGTGGGACAGCAGAGATATTAGATCTGTACTTATATATGTGCATATGTGTATCTGTGAACATGCAAGAAGGCATGAGCCTAAACAGAAAGTGCGTGCTTGCGCCTGTTTCTATCAGTGTTCTTTCAACTTGAGCACATATTGTCCTCCATCTCTCCATGTGTTCCCCTGTGCATAATGCATATGTGTATAAAATGATGTGTGTGCATGTGCATGTGTGTGTGGGGAGGTATTAGATTAATCTGCTGACAGGGATATTGCCTCTAAAGCCAGGCTCACTGCTCCAACATGCTAATGAAATGGCAAGTCTCCACAGCAGGATCAGACACAGAGGTCAGCGGTGGAAAACAGTGTGCAGGACACATGTACATAGGAACGGGGCTCTGCTGCATGCACCGCCAAAACAGCCCCTCTGATTTTCCTCACTAGAATTCTTTAAACAAGCTAAATAGTCCAGAGACTAATTTGTTTGAAAAATGACTCTCTTAGAAATGAATTTGTGCAGTGTTTTTAAACAGACTTTCATTCAGTCCGTTCAGTCCTGCGACTTTGGTCGCAGGACTTATTTTTATTGACTGTACCAAGGCTCCGCACTGGACAAGATAGTAGGGCTTTCAGCTATGCTGCCCCCTCTGCTTGGAATGAGTTGCAGAAAATCTTAAAATTGAATAATCTGGTGTCACTTGATGCTTTTAAGGTTCTTCTGAAAGACTTGGAAGCAAAAACAACTGGCTGTAGATGCTTCGACTGCTGATTTTGTTTGTGATCTGTATTTCTGATTTGTTTTTAACTGTTTTGTTATTGTTTGTTTGTGTAACTTTGTGTTTGTGCTGCTGCCTGTCTTGGCCAGGACTCTATGGTAAAAGAGATTTTTAATTTCAACGAGACTTTTTCCTGGTTAAATAAAGGTTATAATAACAATAATTCACTAATTCTAACCTTTTACCCTTCATTTATTTATTTATTTAAAAATATATTTTTGCTAAATCAAATATCCTTTGACCTTTAAACTGTCTAAACTCCCCTCCACTAAAAGAAAGAAAGATACAAAATAAAAATGTTCGCTAAAAAAATTAACAATAAAAAAAAAGAAAGAAAAAGGAAAACACTTGTCCGCAGTCAACTTGTCAACTTCTTTGCAACTCCATTAAACCCTACAATGTTGCAGTGTTACAAGGTCTGTTGAAGGCGCTGGCTGTACAAAAGCCCAAAGTACTCCTTTCAAAGTTTCAGCTCACTTTTCAGTATTTTTCACACTGCGTGCTGAGATGTACACCCATGCCTTGAAGTGTTTGGACAATAACAGATTTATTATGATTTTGCCTTTATAAAACACAAAAATTTGAAATAAAACAGTAAAGATATGATTAAAGTGCTGGCTTTCAGCTTGAATCTCATATAATTCACAATAATGTCTTTTTTATGATTTAGATGCCTTCATTTCCAGGGCTTCAAATGTCATTTTTTCAATTGACTGAAAAGAAATTAACTGGCCAGGTGCATTTTGGTGTAGTCTCTTAAAATAGGTCTTTCTGACCTTATATATAGTTCACATGTGTTTTAAATTATATCTTATTTTTATGCATGAAATTGTATGAATGTTTTGTATGTCGAGTTTGTTTTATGGAACTACGGATGGAAATTAGCATTTTGCTAAATCCGGTATATTTACGACAATAATATTCCTTTATCAATATGCACTTAAATAAAATCAATCAACCAACCAACCAACCAACAACCTCATTACTTCAGTACAAATAATGCAGATAATAGGGTCTGGAGTTGATATTAGGTGCTGTGATAGCAGCTTTTTTACAGGAGCAACTGTGATGAAGAATATCCCAATGCAAGTGAAGGAGGACATGATTACACTTATTTTTTTATGTTAAATGTATAAGAGACTAGAGATGGCAAAAACATTGAGTTTGGCCAAATCAACAGTTTGGTACTTTTCTAAAAAGACGGACAGAACTGGTGGGTTCAACAATAGGAAAAGACCACAGAAGATGACTCCTGTAGAAGATTAAAGAATCTTGTTCCTTTTGGGGGGTGGGGGTTACTCATGAACATAAATACAGAGGGTTTGCAACAAGGTGGAGACTACTGGTAACATTCAGCAGGAAAGCCAGCTTAAGTTTTGCCCCAAAAAACTTCTCGTTTTCTGTTGTCAGAATCTATGGACAGATGAGAGCAAGGTACTTCTATCAGAATGATGGGAAGAGGAACATATGGGGAAGGAAAGGAACAGCTAACAAGCCGAAGCATCCACATTATATGTCAAAAAAGGAGGAGGAAGTGTTATGAGACAGTGAATGTAAATATTTATTTGCAATATTCAAGCATTTGCATTTGTCTAAATGCATTTTTTTTTTTTTTGAAAATTGAGATATTTTACTTGAAATTGTTGTAATTTTTAAGTGGTAAATGTCTTAACTTTTATTAAACTTGAGAGACACACACACACACACACACACACACACACACACACACACACACACACACACACACACACACACACACACACACACACACACACACACACACACACACACACACACACACACACACACACACACACACACACACACACACACACACACACACACACACACACACACACACACACACACACACACACACACACACGATGTTAAAGGGCACAAAAAAAACTGTCATTGCCCAAAAGCTTGAATGACAAGGTTTTTATCAATATGCAACCTGCAACCAAGGTGCACTTGGTTTGGACTCGGTGATTCAGAGTTTTTCCACAGATGTTAAACATCTTAGCTGTCTGATCATCCCTTTTGAAAGACATTTACGGGATTAAAATGTTCTCAAAATGGAAGGGAAAAAAGAGAAACGACTGAAAGGCAACACAAGAGAGCATGCCAGTTCATTTGACAGATATAAGAATCCAAATCTTATTCTACACTTATAAAAACTTTGAGTTTTACCTCTTTGTTGTCATTGCTTTCTCTGAGTTTATGTGGGAACTTAAACATAATATAAACAATATGAGCAGCCATATAGATAAAACAGTCCTGCCATAAATATCCAATAAAATAAAGTAATCATACGTTTTTTTTGTACTTCTTCAAGAGAAGTGTTTACAGATTAGGGACCATTTCAGAGAGCCCTGTGGTGCCGTTGAACTGTACTCTTGAGTCTGTAACTGTACCCATCTTTGTATTAAGCACTATAAACTGTATTAAGCACTTCTAAAATGCCCGTGAAGTGAGAGTGAGAGCAGATACAAAACATTATAACCTTCTTCATCACATGCACTAACATGTGCTCCCTACAGTACACAGATGAGTAGGGATGGACATACACAGTCAGAAATCCAATCAGTCATCCCAGGACACACACACAAATCTGCAGAGTTTGGGACAAACACACTGGCCGACAACACACAGAGTTAGTCAGAGTTGAGGCAATCGACAGTAATCTGTCTACCAGGGCTACAGACCATCTGTGGTGGAGTCTTACCAACTGAAAATATTTTCATAACCAAGGGTTGGGAGAGGCATCGGTCCGTGCAACGCTGTTCCACCCTTTGTGTGACATTTGATGAATGTGGGTCAAGAAGAGAGAACAACTGATCTTTGTATATGTGCTGTCCCCAGTGTGCACAGTCTTCCACATATCTCTGCCACTGGATAGAGTTTGATCAGGAGATATACCGATCAAATGGCTCCTAGCACGCCTGGAAGGCCCAGGAAACAAGTTTTCAAAGCAAAGATCTGCTGTCATTAGTTGGAGAGGCAAAGGACCATTATTCAGGCTTTTAACGACTAACTCGCTTCTGCGCTTCCTCAGAGATCGTTGCACCATTCACATCGCATTGTGTCTGCTAACAGTGCAAGTGCGCACATGACAGGCAGATAAAACCTTAAACATTCTAAATGGAAAATGAAGAGGCAAAGTAAATTATTTAAACTTTCAAAACTAAATGGAACAACTGAATGACATTGGTAAATAAGTTAAAATAAGTAAAGCAAGGCTTAATAAATGTTTCTGTGTTTCTTGACACAGGCTTGCTTGCTAGTAGTAGCACCATTATCCTCAAATCATTGTGATGTAAAGAAAATTACTTTAAAATGATGGTGGGTTTGGATTTAAAAAAAAGTAAAACCCCATTGTCCTGGGGTTCAATTTTTTCATTTGATAATTTGATTCAGATTCAATTCAAAAATACTTCATTTATCCCAGAAGGGAGATTATTATATGCTCCCAATAGCAAGTGTAAATTCAAACTTAACTTATTTATAACTTATTTACACTTAGTGCAAAAATGTCACTTAACACTTTATCTTGCCATCTGTAATGTCTGTATGTGTCTTTGTGTTGGACAATGTGTGGCTTCGTCATGTGACTGTATGTTAGTCTCTGTCTTTTTTTGTTTTTAATACTACTGGACTTGGTAGTTGTAATTTCATTGTGTCCTCATACAGTGACAAATAAAGGTATCTATCTATTTTCATTTACTTTAGTTTAGTATATTTCGAACATGTAAAAAAAACCAAGAAAATAGACAACAAAACAAATACAGGTGGGCATTCCACCACATAAAGAAAAAAAAAAGCATCGAGACAACTTATTTAATCCCACCCCCTTTCCACAACTAAACATAAATTATACGTCTGTATTTATTTTTTATACTATTCACTAATTTTTACAAAAATAACCTGTTTAATACAAGATGTAAGCTCTATCATAAATATAATATAAATATTATATAAATATAATATAACTATGATATAAATATAATACTTATATCCAAGTATGTAAACATACAAAGACATACAACACATTTATGGTTAACCTTCCCGTTATATAAACATATAACGGGAAGGTTATATGTTGTTTATGTGTTATTGGATGGTGGTCAGTTGTTTTGATTTCACTTTCAAAACTGATTTTGCAAATGAAATTAACTTAAAAAATTTT
Source organism: Cololabis saira (assembly GCF_033807715.1). NCBI lineage: Eukaryota > Metazoa > Chordata > Actinopteri > Beloniformes > Belonidae > Cololabis > Cololabis saira. Next base: position 19,678,505 of record NC_084591.1, on the reverse strand, counting down.
AATATTTCAATAAATATTTGGAATCTAGCATTCTCAGAGATTGACTCGCAGAGTATACATTTTAATATCTGGCTTTTATTGATTATTTCGTTTTTAATATTTATTAAAATGTTGTTTTTTTTTTAATCAAGTTTTCTCTGCTTCAGATTGTGCAGCATACACTGCACATCTCAGTTGTGGGGAAAAAATAAGAATTTAAAGCACAGACTTTAATTCACTGCAACCTGCCAAACCACCTTAGGGTCCAAATTACAGTATACAAAAAAGCTGAAAAATACTGCAATATATTAGGTAAAATATGCAGTATGTGATATTGTTGAAAAATGTGGTGACAATATAGACAACTTATCAAGTATACCGTGTCAATGTCTTCCCGTTTTACCGCTACCTTGAAACTGAAAAAGCTTTTTTAGACAAGGAACAAATAAATTAAATGCATTTTGTGCACTAAAACATGGTTGTATTACAAAAACAAAGAAAACAAAACACTACTACTAGCAACTACCGGTTACTAAAGGTAATGACTAATAAAAATGACAATAAAACTGCATCTAGCAACAGCTGCTATATTGGCAATAAACCAAGTTAAATGGAAATACAGTCTCTTGTTTATTTGAGGGGAACATCTTCATGTACCCTTAACATTATTCTCTAGTATTTTGTATTACAAATAAGGAGAAAATTATTTCAAAAATTATGGATGGATGGATGGATGGATAGATAGATAGAGGGATAAATGTAAAAGCCCTGAATTCAACCACTTCACAAATAGGCTTCTGCCCTTTTGCCTTTTTTGTTTATACCAGAACAACAACAAATTCCCTTATTCTGCCAAACAGAGCAGCCAATTATCTAAAGACACCAGTGAACTACATGAAGCTTGTTTTCTCCAATAGTTAGCCTGTATTTACAATTCTTACATTGTGTTCATTACAGAAACATTAAAAAAATGTTTCTTTTTCCACGTAATATACGTCCTTATAAAAAGAAGAGCTCAAAGAAATAACTGAAAGCTCAATAATGCCATGACCTTCATGCCTATCCAGCCATCTGACCAGAACTGGTACTGATGTTGGTTACCAGGTGCTGCAAAGATATACACTTCTGCATGACCAACTTTTTAGATATCTACACTCAGAGCTGTCTGGGAGATTTGCGAGGCCCTGTGCGAAATGGCCGGGGGGTGCCCTTGTCTATATGCGCAATTTTAACTCTCCAATTAGCAAAATACCGGATACCTTCCCCTGCATCATCATTATCTCGGCTTGCCTCGACGCGGGGCCCCGCGGCTGCTTGAGACCCGATGGGTGATTTTTGTAACAAATTTATCAAACGAGCCTTTCAGAGAGGCATTAAACTCTTCCATTTTCTTTAGTTTTTTTCTTTTTTCATTCCCTGATGGAAATCTCCTGAATCTGTCTCGTTCTCTCGACATTGTGTGACAGTTTGTTACACACTCCACCCGTCTCGATCAGAGCACCTTGTGTCAATGCGCTTGGTCTGACGCAGTTGTATTGAACAACAGACACGCGCAGCTGCGCAGCGACATCAATCAGCAAGCCGATCATTGCACATATATTTATTGATATGCACAGACTAGTACACATTTAGGTCTGTAATGGAACATGACTGTTGATATTTATAAGAGGAAAAAAAACGAGAAAAAATAAAAAACGGCCCATAGCGCGAGTCCCCGTGCGGTCGCACGGTTCGCACACCCCTTGTGGCGGCCCTGCCTACACCCAAATATCCTGTTTCACACCTTCTAATCAAAAACTCCAACAGGAGCAGATGAAAGCACCAGGAGAAGACTGCTAATTACTGGTTGTAAAGCTGCTTCCATCTACTGAGCTGATGACTGGCTTTTATTTATCTTATTTATTATTCTTTCAGCAAATTGTTCAGATTAGATTTACATCTGATTAACACAATGTTTTCTATATGGGATAAAACATCCCAATAATGTCTGTATACTGTCTGCAAATAACATGTTTTAATAGGTCAATATGACGGAGAAGGTAGTTTACAACATTAACAGCATATAAGTTTCATTAAATAATTCTCCACAGTGCTGCTCTGTTCTCTCAGGCATCAATTACACCTCGACAGTAAGTGAAATGAATGGGTTTAATCCTGTGTAATTAGCATTTAGACTAGAGGGTACATATGCAGTACCTGACATTGTTGGAGATAAAAGCTGTCTATAGCTGCTGTCATTGTGTTAATCTTTTCTGAAGTGGTTGTTTCAATAATAAAATTCAGCTACGGTCCAGTGGGATTTGGAATTACATGAACCAAGTTCCTGTTTCCACATTTCCAATGGTAAGCTCCAATCTTCCTGAGAGAATATGTTCTCTTGAAAACACCATTTTTACGAGTCCTGACGTATTACGGAGGCATCTCCAGTGCTGGTTGCTGCCTGTTGAACAGGTATTCTTTTCTTTGTTTCCATACCTGAGTCAAAGCCCCCCGGATAACAAACTGGTAGAACTGGAACCTGCTGAGTTCTTTTTTTCCTTCAACTCGTAAGTCAGATCATGACTTTTAGAGTTACACAATATTGTAACTAAGTTGGAAAAGTACAGACCTGATAAGTAGATTTCCAATTATTTTTTTTACCATGTGACTAGCAATTATCTAAAGAAATGCACATTTGCAGCCAGGAATTCTTAGCAATAATGTAACTGTGAACTTTAAAATACTTAAACTGTTTGAACTTTAGGATAAATGATAAATGTAATAAACCAATACTGTTATGAAGTTGACCTCTTTGGTGAGATTCTTCCAAAGGTTTTAGATGTTTTAGAAGAATTTTGTTCCTTCCAACTGTTCTAGCGTAAGATAATTGATTATGGAATGATTGGTTATGTACAAATATAAATAAACATGAAATAAAAACTGAAAAAGTGAGGAAGTCCTCTAAAAATATACATACATAAATATATATATATATATATATATATATATATATATATATATATATATATATATATATATATATATATATGTGTGTGTGTGTGTGTATGTGTACACACACAGAAACAAACAACTATCAGAGTAAATTATTATCCTTATGATTAATCCTTTAACAGTATTTCCACATTTATTTATTACTGTTCTTCCCTCAAACTTTTTTTTTTAAGGATTTTGTTTTATTTTCTCCTGCCCTTGTCATTGCGTATGTGGAGTATTTTATTTCAGTTTCTTATAAACATTTCTCATGTACTTTGAAAGCCAATGAGATCCTCCACAGGCATAGTTATGAATAAGTTATTTTAAATGTTCTACAAATGTTCTTTAATGACATAATACAAGAAAAAAGATTTCACACACACACACACACACACACACACACACACACACACACACACACACACACACACACACACACACACACACACACACACACACACACACACACACACACACACACACACACACACACACACACACACACACACACACACACACACACACACACACACACACACACACACACACACACACAATTAATTTAACTTGGCAATAGCTGGGGTCTAAAATAATGTATATCTTAAATACAAACCAAGCATCTTCATAAAGCAAAAAGATTAGCAGAAAGTCCAACTATAAACCAAGGTCCACATCATCTGTCAGTGATCCATGAGTGGCCAGTGACATGTCCCAACATGTTCCCTCTGTCACAGTCAGACTGTTGAATTCACAAACCCTATCTAGAATCCACAAATGTCACACGTCTCTTCTCCTCCCACTTTCATCCCTGGACTCATTAATGTTGTCACATCTCTAGGTTGTGTCATTAATCCACAAAGTCAGCTTCCATTTCATTTCCTTTATCTACCTTCATAAAGTATATTGGCTTTACAGTGTCTCCTGCTCCACTGCAGCTCTAAAAATATCTACTCTGTCTGAAAACAAAGACTAAAAGCTAATAATCCACTCTTTTCCAGTGTTTGCAGTGTTGATGAGAAACCTCCCTATTCTGAGTAGCAAAGACAAAAGTAAACTGAGCACTGTTGGCGTCTGATTGTTATCTACGTTGATGAAGGAATACGGCTTGAACCACTGGCCAATAAGTAATTAGAAGATTTCAGGGACAAGGTTTTGGACAGCCCCTCCAACGTTGCTTAATTGTATTGTACAGACCATCATGTGCGCAACAAAAATGGAGCAAAAGAAGGGAACAATGCTGGATGTTTTTCTTGCCAGCCTGTCAAAGCACCGGTCTGACCTAATGGCAAAGTGGTGGAGTTTTGGCCCCAGCCCAGCAAACTCATGTTATTGTTAGATGTTGGGATTGGGAAATAGTCACTGTACACTTTGTTCATGTTTAGAGACCTTGAGATTCCTATTTCACACCATTTTGTTGATTGTTCCAAGCACAGACTTCTTCTATTACTCTTTCATCAACAACAAAACAAAAAAACAACTCTTACACCCTGAAATGAACTTTCTAACACATGTCTCTTTGTACATCTACCTAGCTGCTAAATTATAGTGAGACCAGTCACATGTTACTTACCAGGCAGTCTGTTCATGTTGACTCCCTGGGCAGACAGGCCAATGCCCATGTACCTGCAAACGGCAAGAGGAGAGGGTTTTAGACATCATTACACCACACTTAGACATTCAAATCTGCCTCCTGACTAGGTTCTATCAGGGCAGCTTTGAAAAATATTCAAATGACGCTCGTACTTTGATGAGCGTCGCGCAGGGGGGTTTTGAAGCAGACGTCTTTGAGCTCCTTTCATATAATAACTAATCACTGCCGAGTGACGGACAATTCATAGCATCAAAGGAATCAGTGCGGCGGACCAGAGGTCAGCTGTGACATATTGAAATGATCATATGAGGAGAAACTTTCAGAACTCTTAAACCGCAAACATCATAAAGCCTTTTTACTCAATTGAACGAGTAATGAATATTGTCAGCCTGAGGTCATCACGTAAAATCCAACAATGCATATCTGCTTTGAGCTGCATGACTGGGCTTTTTCACAAGTTCCCTGCCTTTCACTCAATGAAACTGCAGTGTAAGAGAAGAAGAAAAAACGGCATACTGGTTAAGGCTGAGGATTGGAAGATTATTTGAGGACGTTGCCAAATAAATTAGAACAAGGGCAATGATGTGGATAAGTAGAACGAAGTCAACATCATTTCTGTGGTAATTCCATTATTCAGTCTGCCATTGTAAAAGAAGAGGAGCATCTGTGAACAGTTTATCAGGTTTGAGATGCTCTACGTCGGCACAGCAGTCCCTTAATCGCAACACCACAAGTAGACAAAGTTAAATGTGGATCCGATCAGCTGCTGGGACACATATACTCCTGCTCATTCAGAGGCAGACAAGAAGGACTGAATCAATTTAACTCCAATCTATACCAACGCTGTGGAAGCATGTACCAAAACATATGTCTTGTTATGCTGAAGCAGGAAAGTCATATGTTAAAAGAAATGAAATCAATGGATTTGATCCTTGAAAGAACATTAATTCAAAGCAAAATGTTTCAGCTTGGTTTCAGCTAGCTTGTTTGCTTCGTTTTTTGAGTGATGCCGAGGTCATACAGCAAATATACAGAGCTAGATTTTGTTTTGCTTATAAAAGTCAATGCAGTCTTTTAGTTTGTTTTCTCTTTAACCCCTAGTTTCAACATTACAGCTTGTAAATACAGTACACACAGCAAGCTATAAGAGCAGAATTTCATGACAACCCGTACAGTACTTCCTGACGTGACCTCTGTCTGCCAAGCAAGAAGACACAAAGGAATTTTATGGTAGTCATTGTGCTTTGTGTTTCGCATCATGTTGCAAGAAAAACAGCAATTCAGGGTGATGTTACTGTCATCTTGTAGGCTGTCATCTTGCACGACACAACTTAAAACTGCTTTTTTATTCTCCAGAAGATTGACTTTATTTTTTAGGCGGATGCAAAAATGATGCAGATCCTTACTAATATGGTACAGGATAAAAAGAATTAGGCCAATTGAGCAGTTGATTGAGGTTATACAATTGTGGTCTGATCTGGCCAGTGTGCAAGCTGAAGTACTAACTGCTACTCAGTTACAGCGGTAGCAAATCAGAAGGCAAGTCAGCCAACCTGGGCGGTACAAGGTTTGGCTGATAAACTGGAATTATAGGATATACTGATAGATTTTAGAGGGAGATGAATATTGCGATGTTGACATGCACTCAATGATACTTATACTGATATTTTTGTTATAACGCTTTTTGCTTTCTTGTTTCTGGGTCCATAAAAATGGTGTTTTCTCTGCTCGTACAATCTGCTTAACCTCGCCAAGTATTTGCATCTGCATCACTTCTGACGTGTGATGGCGTTTAAGAGCCCTCACAATGGATTCATTATTACTGCTCAGATGCACTGCCTTCCCAAGATATTTACAGCAAAGAATGGAAAGCAAAGAGTTGTTGAGCACACCTCGTTGCTTTCCAATGAAATGAGTGGGTTCCATGCAGTGCAATGAATGTCTGTGGTGCTAGCCATAAGTCATCCGTTTCCAGGTAGCTACCAACTGGATCATTTAATGCTTTAGCTGGGCATTTGGATGCTGAGGCTTCACTGACGACTAGCATTACGGTGAACTCTTTTAGCCAGGCCTAAGCACACCTAGACCAAGCATTTGCATGTCAGAAGGGCTTTGGTTATTGACACGCTGGAGATGGCTCCATTTGATGTAGATGGCTGCCATTTTAGGGATGCAATACGGCAAATTTCAGAGACACAGCAAATGAATACAAGTTTGAATATGTAGCGGGACTAATGCAGCCTGTCAAAAAGACAATGAAAAGATGAGCTGGTATAAAGACTGCTGTTTTTCTGCTGACTCAGAGTAGGGAGAAATACTGGTGGAATATGCTACCAAATGCTGAAGCCACCAGAACAACAAACCGATTATGCATGGGGAAACCCAGAACATTTGACCAACCTCTGGAATGTCAGTCTGCGCTAATAATTACCGTAGTATTCAAATGGAGAATACGCAACATTCAACTTGACATGAACTCTGTTGCTATGTCACATCCGAAGTAGCCGAGTCACTCACTGACCTGAACATGGATCAAGTCAAAAATTAATGTCACACAGTGGAGGGCTATCTTTGGACTGGGATCCAGTAGCACCCAATACATATCTCGCAGTGGGCTGTTTTCTCATTGCCATGGGCGTTTAGTAAAAAATAAATACAATGTGGACCCCACAGTAGCACTAGGCTCTGGTACTTAATTAGCTTTTACCACAGTGATGGAGTCATCAAATGAAGTTCAGAAGCAAATCAAAGAGCAAGACTTCACAGGTAAAAAGGGACACTAGGTCAGTCAGTCAAAAAAGCTATATCTATATTAATGTTTTTATCTTGAAATGTAAAGCTCTTGTAAGGATTATGCCTGGCATCCACAAGACCCCAGTGAATTCAACTCTCAAAATAATAATTTTTGATCCGCTGCTGACCCCATTTCAGGTTGTAAACGCAACTGTCGCAGTCTAATGTGGATGAACAAGTACCAAAAGCATTTAGAAATGATGACGCAGCTGACCCGATTTACTCCTGGGTCACCGCATATCCCACATTGATTTGCCAAGCCTATATCACAAGACTATCACTGGAGGGTAACACACTTCCATGCCTTAACGACAGTGTAAATTCCAACATGGAAACAGAGCAGCAAGCCATGCTGACTATGCTGTCCTTGGTGTCAGCTGTTACACAGCCAAAGTTTGCGTTTCAGGAACCTGCAACCAAGGACCATTACAGCTGTGTTTTCGGCCCACGCCTACACGTGAGCATGGATGGTTGTATGGTATAAAACAGAGATCTTTTCCAAGAAGTTAAAATGCTGATGTGGAGCAGAATAAGTTTTGTTTTAACTTTAAAGATAGTCAAAGTGAAAATCCCTCATATGGACTACTAATATGGCCAATGCCATCAAGTAGGGCTGGGCGATATGACCTCAAATCAATATCACGATAAATTGGGGACTTTTACCTCAATAACGATAAATGCACGATAAACGCAATGCTATGGTGTACCTTCTGTCGTTACTTTCATGAGGCGTTAAACCCTGTGCACAGAATCTCTCACTCCCAGTGTCCCATCGACCCTTCTTCAGAAGGAACAAATTTGACTATATCAAATAGTTTTATTTATTTTATAACAAAGAAAAACACTGTAGTGGCCATTGTCTACTCACAATATTCATGATATATTCAATAATTTGTCTTCGTGCTGTATTAATTATTGTTATTTTTATTGACAGCAGTGGTCTCATTCTGCTCTAAACAAAAAAACAAAAAATGTAATAACGATGAACGCTGGTGGTTTGTGTGTCCCCATTTGTGTTTAAGAGTGATGTGTGTTATAACCTCCGCTAAGCCTTCATGGAATGCTTGAAGCTGAAACTCAGACCTTACCCGGCAACAAAAAAAATCTATTTTCTGATTGGCGGATTGGTTCGAGACAGCTGCCTGTGAACTTGTTGAAATGCGTGAATCTCATGCTCAATGCGTTAGAATTGAGACCCCTGTTATTTCGTTATCACCGAATTTACCGACATGGGAAAATTGAAGTCGGTCATTGCAGTGAATGTCGGTAACGGTAAATTTTAGTTTATCGCCCAGGCAGTCGGAGGCACAACCCGAAGGGGACCTGCCCATGCACGTGAGAATCCACCAGACAAGCTCTAAAAGTCTTCACAATCTCTGCTGATAAGCTGGCTGTGAATGAGACAGAGTCAAGATGCAAACCCAGAAATATAAGGTTTTGTACCAGAGATAAGACACTTTTTTCTGTGTGTATCATGAACCCCCGTCGGTCAAGTGGTTTATAAGCACATTTTTCTGCGACACAGCCTCCCACTGAGATCAAGCCAGATGTAGCCAGTCGTCCAAATACGTGGCCAAGCATACACTGCACAAACACCTTTGGGCTCAGAGAAAGCCCGACCGAGTGCACCGTGTATTCGTAACAGACGCCCTAAAGAAGCAAACCTCTGGTATTTCCTGAGCGGAGGACACGCTCGGATGTGAAAATATGTATCCTTCAGGTCAACAGATGTGAACCAGTGACCCTGGAGCACAAGCCACAGTAGCATTGGGTGCGTGAGCATTTTAAACTTGTATTTTCTTTGTTCAGAACCCTTAGATTGAGGAAAGGGTGGATTCAGCCGACGGGAACACGCCCACCGTATGCCCAACAAACTTAGCTTTTCTCCCAGCTCCTTCAACAGAACCTAGCTGAAATATCTGCAGAGCTGCCATCACACGTTTACAGCGGGATTGTTGAGCCGACAGCCCAATAAAAAAAAATAAAATAAATTGCGTTTACCCAAGGCTGGGTTAATATAAACGGGTGGTTACAGATGAGGAAGTGATACTAGTTAGCCAATGGCTGAACAGATTGTCAATCAATTATATTAGAAATAAATGAAATGCTTTATATACATTTTTCTGGCGTGGTACAAAAACATTCAGCCCCCTCAGAATTACCATGGATGTGAAATGTGCGAGGAGCGGATTCTGTTGTCCTAGCAACAACACCTCTCCTTCCTCTGGCTGGGGAACAGGGGGCACCGCTATGGTGCCACTCTGGCACACTGCTGAACGGGAAACATCCAGCATCTTCCCCGAAAGACAGAGCGGAGACTACCAAGCTGCTCATTTCTTCTTCCTAGCCTGCTGACCAACGGCTTGGGTGGGCGATTCCAATGGAGCTGATGTCGAGGCTTTCCTGGGCCAGGTGGTCCTAGCCTCCTGCTTTGGGGGAACAGCCAGCGGAGGCTGGGACTTAGATACCCTCAAGGATCTAAAATTGGGAGGAGCCTGTGAGGCAACCTGAGCAAAGGCCTGTGGTGGGGCCTGTGGAGGTTCCATTGTCTTGGGGAGGTAGAGTTGGAGGGCTTTCTCCTCCTTCGTCCTTGCCTCAGACCGCTGTTGCATTGAAGCGAGAGCAATGCCAAAAATGCCATCAGGAATGATTGACATATCCAGAGAGGATGTCCCCCCCATCTTGTGCAACACCATCATCTCCATAGATTTACATGTGGCTTGGACAGCACTGTGCACGGAGGCAGATGTCCATAATCACAGTACTTTCTTCCTACACTGCCGGTTCGGGCTTTGTAGATATGTCCTTGCACAGTTTTGCTTGGTACACAAAGAGCACGGAGGACACATGCAGGGCCCTGACAGCCCAAGCCGCTGCATTGTAGGCTCTCTCTGTCAAAGCTGACTGGAAGCGCTTGGCTTTAGATGGCAGACAAAGCCGAAAACCGCGGTTGCCGATGAGCAGCAACCAGCAGCTCCATGGGCAGCATGCGGAGTAGGACCTGCTTCTCCATGTCCTCAAAGTCCAGGGAAGAAGCCCCCTGTATCAGACTTTTACAGATAAATGGACGTCTTTCCACTGAATTGAAACTTCTTCCAGCAGCTCGGGAAAAACAGGGAGGGACAAGCTGTTTTGCCATCCTTGCAGCCTGGGGCAATTTCTTCCTCATATAGCATGACCTGGTTGTGGCTGTTACGGTGGCAGACCAGGGGATCTTAAGCCTGGTTGTAGCACGTTTGCACAAGTCATGCAGATCCATGCTCACAGTGCATGCTGGTGTGCTCTCCTCCCCGGGGAAATGTGCAATTGCAGGCCGTGCAGCCTGAAGCGAGGGTATGAAGACATTGTCTTCATCCTCTCATCATTTTCAGATAAAAGGAGGTCGTAAATTTCCTTGTTCTTGTCCTCATAATTCAAATCCAGCATGTGGGTGGAGGTGACGCAGACAAGTCCAGATGCAAACCCCAGCTAAATGCAGCCTGCAACCCGGCATCTCCCTTGAAATCCAGCTTAGCACCACCATCAGGCGGAAGCCTGCCGGTGACTAAGCACGGGTCAGTTTTCAGCATGCTTGCTTGGCAAGCTAGTTGTCGGTGGAGACTCTTCAAGGTGAAATAGGTGCAATGCCTGCACGAACCAGGGGCCTCGACCAGGCCCCAACCAGTTTTGTTTTCATGCAGTTCTTCGACTGACCAAAATTGATTTCACTTTTTTAACCACACCAGGAGAGTTTAATATCAAGCAATACATTTATTTCTAATATGAATCGTTGGCTCAGCCAATCGCTAGCCATGATCACTTCCTTATTTGTAATCATCATGCCACTGCCCTTCGCGAAGCAACCACCCGTTTGCATCAACCCAGCATCAGCAAATGAATAGTAATTTTTTTATTTTGCCATGTTAAACAGTACATTCCGTTGGAAACGTGTGACAGCACCTCTGCAGATATTTTGGAGGGGTTCGGCTGAAGGAGCCGGGAGCAAAGCTAACTTTGACTGACATTCGGTGGCCATGTCCCAGCTCCAACAGACCTGGTGTGGTTCAACGGGTACTTTAACAAAAGAGAAGTTCATTAGCTGGAATGCTAAAACATGAGGATGGTGTTAGCTGGTGCGCTAAGCTGTGGAAAACTGGTGAATACAAAACGCCATATGGTGAGATCTGGAAAAGTAGGTAGCGATGTACCCTGGTGATGTACAGCATTTGAGGCCATTCCTGTCTATGGACAGTTATGTGAGCTAGCCAATATGAAAGACTGAGATATGCTCCGAGGAGAGTAGAGGTGTTTGACTGATGTTGCATCGTAGCAAAAGCTTCTTATAGGATAGTGTCACATCATCGTGATCCCCAGCCAATCAGGATTGGTTGCACAAATGCTTCGGAGGAATACGCGGGGGGCGTAGCCCCATAGTGAGACATTGAAAGGAGTGCATGAATGAGAACATGGAAACCTAGGTGCTCCCTCACAATCCAGTGCTCCCCGAGTAAACACACTCTCATGAACTCTCCCAAGACTCACCCCCACTCCCTCATTTCTTGTGAAAGAGCATGATGGTGAGGAGATATTCACTGAATCTGATTCTGGATTAGAAATTGTTAATTACTTACCCTACCTTTAAAATAAGTTATTCTGCCTTTAGCTGTGGCATCATTCCAATAAGCTTTTGAAATGTCACAACAATTATTTTCATCCAAACTGTGCAAAGTCTTCTCCAGCACATGCCAGTTTTCAATGGGGTCAAGGTCTGGATTCTGTGGTGGCCAATCCATGTGTGAAAATTATGTCTCATGCTCGCTGAGCCAGTTTCACAATTTGACTGATGGTATAACCTGGTCATTCAGGAAATTCAATTAGTCAGGTAACCTCATTCTTCATCAGACATGACCTTTTTCCACTGCCCCAGAATCCAATCTTTATGTTCTCTAGCAAGGATGGGCATTATTGACTATCGATAATTAATTGTTAAGATTTTTTTTCGATCATGTGTAATTTGATCATTATAACAAGGATGATTTCAAGCAATACGTTGACTTTAACTGTTCCAAACCTTCTAGCAGGGGGCACACTTTAGTGTATTCAAAGTAATTTCCCTCTAGACTAGGAGCACAAGGTTACCACAGAAAACAAAAATCAACATGTGTGCAAAATGACATTTGGTGAGAATCAGAATCAGAATAATTTATTGTCGGTGTACCTGGGTACAGTGAGATTTGAAGCAGCATCACCTCTCCAAGACAAATAGCAGTAGCAGTGTTGGATCATTCAAAGTTAAAAAAAAAATAGGGAAAATATATTGACCCTTGCTCCATTCACTTTCTTTTTAAGAGCGTAATGGAGAAAGGTCCCTGAGGCTTGTGAAGTTTGCGTGCAAGTATCTCGGCATTCAAGACAGTTTGATTGATAATGATTTCTGCTTTAATCTATAGGTATGCAAAGCATCCTCATGACCTACTCCAGTCTGCTTTGCAATAGAGAATGATAAATGGAGACATTTACGTGTCTTTTTCATATTCATTAAATTTTAAACATTTATCCATGCTAAGATAGAATTGTTGCACCTGTTACAAATTGCTTAAAGGGGACCTATTATGAAAAACATGTTTTTCCTTGTTTTAACATATATACAGTGGTCTCCCCTCACCCTGCCAACACAGGCAAGGTGGAATCCCATGAATTTCTGCAAGGTCTGTACCCCCGCCTTGCTGAATCTTCCAGTGTCATGTGACTTTCTACGGGCCATTTAGATTTGTGCATTTTCTTTACGTCACCAAAATGCAAACCACGCACTCGGTCTCCTCCGCTGCTGAAACCACGCCCACCACTCTCTCTCTCCGCCGGCTGGAGCTCCGCCATAGCTCAGCAGCGGTGGCTGCTGAACAGCGAGGGACAGTTAAAATGAGGTTTTGCATCGACATTTACCCTCATAAATGGATCAGTTCCCACAGCACGGACCCGGCAACTGCACACGAGTCAGCAGTAAGTGACGTTATTTTTTGATGTTATTTATATTTGTCTACAAGTATTTAGCTTAGCTCCGGAGCACCGGAGCTCCGGAGGCCACACACCGGACCGGTGAGGAGCCCCGGGCCCGGAGCTCCGAGCGCCGGCGGCTCTATTAGTACCATAATACATTTTTCTTCTGTTTATGATTTCAGATCTTCCAAGCAATACACCTAGAGCTGTTCAACGACACCTTCAGAAGAAATGCATGGTCCTTCCTTGAGCAATCAATAGTGCATAAATGTTATTTATACACAACTTGTGTTTTAATTTTTTAACAATAAAGTTGCCATTTGTGAAAATTCAATGTTGTGATTTCTTGTAACATATGAAATGATGAGGAATCTGAGTAACTGTGGTGTACCTGTTTAGAATTAAAAAAGAAATGTTCCTGTGTGAATAAGTGTGAAGACGAGGTGACTAAAGGCTGATTTATGGTTCTGCGTTACACCAACGCAGAGCCTACGGCGTAGGGTACGCGTCGATTTAACGCAGAACCGTAAATCAGGCTTTAAGATCCGTTTACCCCGTGTAACTGAATGAGAGCGTCCGACTGTCGAGCTGCGTGACATCGGACGCTCTCTGTCCACACTGAAACTGTTAAACTCGCGGCCAGTTAGGACAGTCCAATACAAAAAAATAAAGCAATTGAATTTATTTTGTCGCAGAAGCTTCTCGCATGGGACACAGTTTGTGTACGACGCAGCCGGCTGCTCTGGCCGGAGCGAGGTTTATTCTCCTCCCCAGCTATACGTCATTAAGGGAGCCAATCAGCGCAGAGCCTCATTATCATAGCCTCGCCCCCCCTTAGAATGAAGCACAGGAAAAGGGGCTAGAAGCGGAAAAACTAGAGACAAGGCCCACAGGCTGAATTTCTGATTTATGTAGAAAAAACAAGCTTTAGATTGTTTTTAAGACATTCAAGGCCTGTTTAAAATATACATTAAATGCCATAATATGTCCCCTTTAAAAGGAGCCGTCTGTAAGAAATGGCCAAAACTGGTACTGCAGTCACTTTCAAAATATTGTTGAGCGGCGTGTACGCTCCCCCTGCTCCCCCCGACCAGAGGTTGCCAGGTAGGCTGCAGAATGCAGCAGGAACGTAGACTGCCATGGCTGCGATAATTAGAGCCGAGCTGGCAACCCGGATGCCGAAACACTACTGACTTGGTGATTGGGAGATAGGTGGAGGGTGGAGCTTCAGAAACAATACTGACTTGGTGATTGGGAGATAGGTGGAGGGTGGAGCTTCAGGCCAAAACAAAAAATGACAACATAAACATCAGTTGAGGGCTGCAACTGCTCTTTTTAAACTGGAATATCCTGGCTTGAGTGCTGTTGTCAGTGACATAAGTATTTGAAATGAACATGATTTTTAAATGTCTGTTGACATATCGGGGTCATTTTATGATTCGTTTTATTATTGCTCTTACATACAGCTCCTTTAAGTAACAACAATAAAAGTGCTTCTTTATGAAAAACTTCTTCAACTCCTCTTCAGCTCTGATGCTGCAGGTTTATTCATCCATTGTTGCAGTGTCTTCTTTGTTCAGGTGCTTTCCGCACATGAGTACGTTCCAGAACCGGCTGCATGGTGACGCCCGTCCCACGTTGTTACAAAATGGAGGCAGATAGGAAATTGATTTGTTTTATCTTATTATTTAAAATCGATTTTGGGACATTTTGTACAAATTCTTATGGGAATCTTTTTTTTTTTGGCACACTCCTAGTTTTTAATATCACAGGTGGTTTTTGGATTTTAATATTTTAGGTTTAGCTTGCAGGGTCTGGCGCCGCTGCCGTAGTTAAGCTTGTTTTCCTTAGTTTACACAAAATGATTAATGTATGGTGAATGTCAAATGAAAATAATAAAGATTACCGGTAATTGATAGTTAATCTTCCTGATAATTGACAAGAGTACATTTCTGAAATGCCCATCCCTACTCCCTAGCAAATTGAAGCCTTTTTTCTGATTAGTTTCACTGATAAGTGGTTTTCTTAAGGCTACACAGCTGTTTGTACATAACTATTCTGTTTTTTTCACAGTGTCCTCATAAGGAAAAATAATTCTTAAAATGTGGGTTTTAAAAGGTTTCAAAGACATCCATGAATATATCACTACTCATTATATAGTGGACAACTATATGGAAAGCCTGGCATTTTGCAGACCTGTTAGAACCAAGTGTAGTGAATTGTTATTCAGAAACATTTACGCTATATATTCATGTCTAACATTTTATGGCATACATCCGTCTCCGGTCACATTTGCAAGCAGCATGAGAGCAGGAGTTGTATTTTGGTTTGAAAACAGCAATAATGAAATGTTTTCCCAAGGCTAACAAAAGAAAAAAGTTACCATGGTAATCTGCTTACCCATCTCGACCTTTACTGACAATCTTCACTTCGAAGTAGTAGATCCCACAGGCAGCAGGGATTGGGTGTGTGGCTCGCACTGAAGCTGCATCTTTATGGTTCTTTCCATGGCCTGCAAAAAGATAAATATATACAGCAGTATTAGATTAGCCCAGCAATTCCTTGATATTTAACCAGAAATGTGGAGATTTAGATAAAATAACTATTCCTATTTTAGATTTTCTACCAATGATGGTGTAGAAGCTTTGCCTTAGCTGCCTGAGCTGTTTGACAGATGTTGATAACACCAGCAACTGGATGTCACATATTTTCAACATTTGGGCTTAGCAAAAACATGAGCCACAAAAATCTGATAAGTCACATTTACAAACATGTCCATTGCTCTATTCATCACATCTCCAAATCCACAATTTTAGAAACAAGTGTTCACAAGTGTTCCAAATTAAGTTGGACTGATTTGATTAGAACTTCCTTTGTGAGTAACATCGAGTCTGCTGTTCTTTTGCTTCCAGCCAAGATCCTAACAGCTCAAAACGGCCACTGTTGAGACAAATCATTTACAAGGAACGCTGATTTAAATTAACTGCCTACTTCTCCAGAACTGCCAAGCAACTACAACCCATGAGGAGAGTTACTGATTAAGAACAAATAAATAAAAGTTTCCAAGGACCAAAAATGAGTCAAAATCAATGTGTCAAATTGCTTCCTTCTATAATTTAAAAAATAAAAATAAATGAAAGCCAGAGATTTTACAAATTTCATTTGCACGGTAGGGCATGTCAGCAGCTTACTGTCATTAGTTTAACATCAAATTCTGAAATCGATTAAACACTGCTTGACGATAATGGGAGGTAGATTGACATTGGAGGGTATAATGTATGTTTCAACTGAATAACTCATCTTAGTTCATCGACAACCCATCAAAGAGTGGCTCAATAAAATACAACCCTCAGAGAACTTGCAGCCTTCAAGAAGACGCTAAGGTAAACAATGCTTTATTGGGTATTTTCTCATCTTAGTAAACAATTAAGCGTCATAGTGTGTTGTCATTTTGCATTCAACTCTATTAAAAAAAAAGAAACTTTTACATCTCCCTCTTATATTGAGTTGTGTGTGGATATAATGCTAACATTAATGTGATATACTGAACAACATGTTGGAGGAAGATAGATCAGCGAGCAGCAAGTGATAAAAACGGCTTAAGTGTTTCATGTGTGGGGGCTCATTTTAGTGATTTTGGAATTCTATGCCCTCCTCCCATGTACCTGTTTTTTTTTAATAAGGGTGTACCGTAATTAGGGATGGGAAGTGATAAGATTTTTATGATTCCAATTCTGCATAACGATTCGGTTATTTATCGATCCCCTTATCGATTCTCATTTGGAGAAAAAAAAAGCACAACAATCAGGCAAATGGCGCTAATATGATAGGCAGTGTTCCTTAGTTAATTATTTCCCTGCAGTATTATTAGCCAAGGACATGCTATGTGTGTGCAAATGTTTTTGAATGTTGGTAGTATTTCCTCCCTTTGACGAAATACTCACTTAGCAAGTATTGCAAGTTGCCCTGTTGTCGTCTTTTTTACTGAAATGTAACTAGACTTTCGAGCGTTTGTATAAGTTGGGCGTCATGTTTACTATTGACCGACTGCTGACTTTGCAAGTTTTGCAAACGATTAATGATTAATGATACATGAAAGTACAATCTGCATTGAGGTTTCTCGCTTCGGGAGTCCCGGTCTGTGATTGGACGCTGCCTCGGCGTCGCCGCTGCTTATTTGCATAAAGTTCAGATTTTTCAGATTCAAATTGACGCGCTGCTCCGGCCGCTACCGCTGCTTCTCGACGCGCGTTTTCATAAACAATGAATGGCAGCCGGCTGCCTACGACGCCTGTGACGCTTTTAGTGTGAACGCAGGGTAACCGTAATATTCCCTGTGCTCAGCTATACTTCCCATCATCCAAACAACATTCGTGTTAGATTGATGAGCAATTCTAAAGAGCGTGAGAGGTTATTTGCCCCGACCTGTCTGCGTGTTGGTCCTGTGATTGACAGGGGACCTGTCCAGAGCCGACCCATTACTCACCAGATAACAGCTGGGACAGGCTGCAGCCCCCCCTGCAACTCTGACTGGGATAGAGTGTAAGGAAAATCAATGAGTAAGTGAATAAATCATTTGAGAAAGCAGGATTTTTACCTCAATTTAATGTCTGTAACCTTTAAGGACACAGCCAGCCTCATTCATCAGCCAAGAATTAGGAAAGCCTTGTCAATATTACCTTGCCACTCTATGTGGATTCAGTGACCGGTTTGTTAGTACAGGAGCTTTGTGAACTACTATGGTGAGTGATTCATATGTGACATGTACATGACTACTGCTGAAAATATACAGCTTGTAATATCATTATCATATCTGTATTATTGTGTTCAAAGCATGAATTAACAAGGGAAATTAAACTAATCTGATTGTGAGTATTTATTCATGAAAATGCAGCTAAGTGCAATTTTATAGTCCTTTGATGGTAACCTATTGTACATTTCATATGTTTTTTATCCTTCACTACCCCAAGGCTATTCCATTGACAACTTACTCGATGACACACTCAATTTTCATGAATACTTTATCAGTCCACATATCAGAGTCGCATCTCACTAAGACTTGGTGTACTGAGACCTACAGCACGCCGGAGTTGTGATCAGTGACATGTCGATTCCACTCATGAAAAGAAATTATTATACCAACTCATCCATACTTTGTGAAGATGGAACTCCTACGATAAGACTATGAATGTAAAGCTAACAGACTACATTCAGACTGTAGTAAAGCTGTAAACAACGATGATAGGGTCATGTATTGTCTGAAGCAATTAGACTGAAAGACAACAGTCATTATTGTGTGTCACTCTATATTCAGATGACTGCTTATGCAATCCCTCGGGTTATGAGAGAGATTGCAGTGTTCGGTGAAGTGTTGTATAACTGCAATCAAACCTCCACAGTCAGCATGCGAGCCCCTGTCTGTTACATGCCAACACTCCACTGACCGGGCTCACCTGTTGTAATGCTTAATGAGTCGCTGTGAGCCATGTGCATGTATGAAATGCAGACCGGCCGTAACCTTAAACGAGGCAGCTGGCTGTCAGGAGACACCTTGAGCCAATGGCTGTTTGCTAAAGTGTGGAAGTCACATGATCATGGCTGCCTCAGTCACCATCATACAGGACACATAGTAACAATCAAAAATGATGTTGGCTGAAACTGAACTCAGTGTTACACTATAATTGACTATGAAATGCTGCAATCAAATACAAAAAAAAAAAAATCAGTAATGCTGGCAGTGATTTTTTTTCTCTTTTACTATATACAGACCCTCCTGTTGAAAATATGCTGACTTGAAGTGGATCAGGATTTGAATTACACCGGACTTGCATGAAATACACACAATGCTAACCCATAAATAGACACTATGTGGGGAAATTGATATTGAAACATCTTAGCAGGCTCGATGATCAGCCATAATTTATGCAAAAAACACGTCGAATTCTGTCTGTTCTGTGAGCCTATAAACCCATCATGGTACAGAGCTGTGTCACTGCAGGTTCATGCATATGACCAGCATGCCTGAGCATGTGCACCAACTGAACTAGCGCACAAGAGTTTGTCTGATTTGATATTTGCAACAATACTCATGAGTTATTATTTTTAGTCTCAGAAAGCCAACACACACACATATACATTATATATATATATATATATATATATATATATATATATATATATATATATATATATATTATACTATACACACACACACACACACACACACACACACACACACACACACACACACACACACACACAACAGCAAGGATAACATAAAATGCCCAAATTCTGCCTTGAGAATCTGTGTAAATGGCAAAATGGAAGTCATTAAGCGTGTTTGTTTTTGTCAGATGAGAAATTGCAGCCAGAATTGAATTGAGACAAAGCCACTGACCCTCCATTAACGAATACAATTAAAAAGCCTACACAATATTAGTTTGTGGATGAAATAAAACAATGACAAACACCACTGCAATTGTCACATATTTTCATATGACATCTCGCTCCAGGTCAAGGATCAGGGAACCTGCATCGCCGTGAGGCCTCTATCGCTTACAAGTAATGAATGCACCCTCTATCTTTGACCACTACAAGGGTGAAAGTGCAAAATCTATCTGTTAAATAACAGCAAAAACAACAAGGCTCACAGTGGAGCATTACCCTCTGCCTCAACATGTCAACAGCCTCAGCAGCAGAATAAGTACTATTGCCATATTAGGGCCATCGCAGGGGAATTAGAGGAGAAATGTGTAAAATCAGACTTTGATGTGGGCGTCATAAGACGAGTTAATGCTGTTTCATTTTTTTCCTGAGAGGCATCAAAAAAGATGCTGTATGAACCTTCACCCCACACACCATTTATATCTCTAAATCAAACAAAGCAAGACTGCCCATCTGAACCTGCTGTGCAAGCATAGATACTGCCCTTTGTGTACAAATATACACATTGCAGGAGCCGACGACAGCCTGCGTCTTCTTGCTTGCCCTCCCTGAGGCAGGTAGATGATGCTACACTGCAACACCTAAACACTGCAGCTCCTGAGATATGATGGCCTACTTTGATAGAGTTAATGGTGCATTAAAGCTACAACTTTATGACCATTAGCACAAGCTGTAAAACTGGAAATATGTGATTCATCTTTGATATAAATATCTTGGCAATACTGGGGTTACAGTTATCTGAAATGTTCAACAGACATAAGTATTAAAGATGGTTTTTTAATTTATTTTGAGCACTTTGTAATCAGCACACGGTAAAAATTGTACAGACTGAGAAATCCTGACAACATACACCATTTAGATAACTAATTTAGTGGTACTCAAAGTTCCCAATTGTCTTAACTTTAAAGAAAAAACTCAAGGCCTATTAACTTCCTGTTTGTGACCTTGATACACTAAAGCTGGTTGGCAACATAACACGGTCCAGCACACGTAGTACTTGGGAATCTCTTGGGAGTTCAGAGATGATCAGACAAAGAAGAACATGATATTGCATAAGTCAGGAAAATCTCAAGAAACTTCAGATGCCAAGATCATCAGTTCAAACAACTGTCTGTAAACACAGTTTAGTTTGGACACATATAGACATATAGTGAATACAGTGACAGAAAGATCCTGAAGAATAAACTATCGGGCAGGAGAAAAAGAGGAAGACCAAAGACGTAGAAGACACTGTAAGATGGAAACAGATGATCTGTTGCAGTGACCCCGAAAGGGAAAAGCTAAAAGAAGAAGGAAATTAGAAGAAGCCATTCACCAGGGTGAGAAAGAAGACTGAAATTCATGGTAACCAGAACCGTAGATTCTACAAGTCTGATCAGTTTGCCTTTGTAGTGAAAAACTAAAGCACATTCTTACTAATAGTCTTATGGACAAACTAATGTCTACCCCATCAAACTAGAGTATGTCCTTGTCTATCTAATTAACCTATGCTCACCGACTCTGACGTCATTAACACTTTTCCTCAATCCTCTTGGGGATTTAGTTTTTTTCCCCCCAGAGTTCAGACTGATGGTGGCAACTACCAGAATGGGTTTCCTGACCCTGTGACTTGTGACTGGGAGTGTGATTGGGACTGAGAGACACTGCATCACGTAAACAAGTAAATCCCAGGGTCAAACCACCAATTATACAACAATACAACCTGCCTGAGTGTCTGAGACAAAGCTGCCCTCCAGTTATCAAAAAACAAGTTGATACGACTCAAGGTAAACCCTGCATTGATGTGTCCAACCACAAAAATCAACGTTAAAGTAAAAGAGATTTAAATATGAGATTTACACATAAAAATATAAGTTTATATACATTGGCCTACAACAATGCTTTTATGATGCCTTGATCGTGAAAATGCATCTTTCCTGGCTAACATCATTTGGACTAACTATTTAAACTTAAAAAGATCACTGAGATGATTTGGTTTAGGCTGAAGTAGAAATGCTGCCACTCAAATGTTGTAAAGGAGTACACACCACCACAGAGTCAGATGTATGCCAAGTAGGGCTGCACGATTAATCGTTAAAAAAAAAATCGCGATCTCGATTCATGCTTGAACGCAATCTCATTTCCAAATGACGACGATTTAAAAATTTTTTTTTTTTTTTTTTTTTTTTTTTTTAAGATAGCCGCATAAAAAAAGGACTAGGCCTATGTTGTAGGTTGTTGTAGTCCTGTCATGGTCAACTATCATGTTGTCATGTTTGTTATATTTTGTTAATGATTGTGGATTACATTTGGAGAAACATCTACCTTTCTCATCACCTGACACATATTGCACATAAATATTGTTAAAATTGTTATTGTTAAAATTATTTAAAGACAAGAGAGATGTTTATTGTTTTTATGTTCAATGTCAGCTGTTACAGCAAAAAGCAGCCAGAGGAATAATTTGTTGCCTCAGAACTACAGGATCTGTTACAAGTCCCCTTTCTGAAAGGGTGTTCAACTCAGGGAGGAACAAATATTGTTAAATTGTTATTATTGTTTAAATTATTTAAAGACAAGAGAGATGTTTATTGTTTTTATGTTCAATGTCAGCTGTTACAAAGTTGATGCCAGTCTTTTATCAGGCACCATCATATTTTTTGTAACGTTTACCTTTTGTATCGGCAGCTTCTTAATAGCAGCAAAAGGCAATGGGGGGTTCATCCCAGCCAGAGGAATAATTTGTTGCCTCAGAACTACAGGATCTGTTACAAGTCCCCTTTCTGAAAGGGTGTTCAACTCAGGGAGGAACAAATATTGTTCAAAATTGTTATTATTGTTTAAATTATTCAAAGGTTTGTGTAAAGAAGACAAGAGATGTTTATTGTTATTATATTTTTGTTCAGCTGTTGCAAAGTTAAAGTAATAAGTGCAATAAATTTTCGTGATCTCAATTCTAAGCAAAAAAATCGGGATTCTCATTTTGTCCAGAATCGTGCAGCCCTAATGCCAAGTCAACATGACCACGCCACTGATGTTATGGAACTTCTCCATATGTTGTAGTGAAAAACACATCACTCTTGGCGTCAGCAGGTTCCATTTAAACTGTTTCAGGTCCCTCCTGTATGCTTCAGACTGCTAAAACATGCAAACTATTTTTTTTTTCTCATTACAATATACCGTTTTTATCTCCAATTTTACTAAATTTTTTAAATAAATTAAATCAAAACGGCACAAAACAAGTTTGGAAAAAGAAAATCACAACCTGTCTTCTTGCTGATCAAAGCCAACCAGCCCCTGGATGTAGCTTCAGATTTGTGTTTCATCTGCTTATGCCTACCCTAACATGTTTCTCAACAAGAACTGGTTTGTCTTGAATTAATGAATAGGTCATTTAATCTTTGAACATAATGCACCACTCAATCACCACAGACACGAGAACACTCGAATATAGAGATTTTAACCCATCAGTCGAGGCCATGGACAACCATTTCAGAGGGTGGAATGGCATTGCAACATAAAATCTATAATATAAATAAAAATCCCAGATTCAAACTGTTACGAGTTTAATACATAATACAGCTAAGAAAATGATGTCATCAGTCTGCAGCAATGGAATCATTTTTAAGGACTATCAAGTCGAACGTTTATCTAATGTTTCTATTTAGCGACACAATGTTAGTTATGTGATAGCATGATAAAGTGAAATGTACTAGTTTCACTTCATCTTTGTGTGAGTCTGTTTTGTCTCTGTCCATTTGGACAGCGACAAAGGTTACTGGAGCTGATGACTCTACAAGTCAACACATTATTATGAATCAAAGCGTAGCAGAATATGTCATGCATATGATGATATGTTAAATAATGTATATTAAAAACCATATGCTATATATTAAAATATGTAGATTTGGATATTTTTTCCAAATACATCTATTATTTACTCCATACGCAACCACTTTCTTGTATGAAAATAGATGCGTAATATGTAATTATTTTGCACTGATATATTCATTAGGAGCTGGACAAAATATTCATATTACAACATATGTATGTCCTTGTTTTGCAAACAATACTAAATATCAACACCTAACTGCCAAATGAAGCATTCTGTAAGAATTTATTGTTTAGCACACATTTTATTGCATACTCAATTTTTTGCTGTTAAATGAAGGAAGGTCCAGGGTTTTGAAAAGATTATTTTATAGCACTTTTCAACAAAATCCTGTCTTTGTACATTCACAATGATGCTCCTAAAAAGGGTACCCTCCCTAAACACAGGCCTGTTGATGAAAAAAGAAGCCCTGAATAACAACAGGTGAAGAAATGCAGTTTTTAAGAATAGCAACACAAACTGAACCAGAACTCAAGAGCTGTCTTAACATGTATGGTATTTTTTCCATACAATATAAATACACAAACATTGTAATTCTATTATATATGTCATGAGTTAAATCACTAAACATGTTGCTTGAGTAAATACATATTAATTATATTACAAAATAAATGTATACTCTAAATTAGCTCATTCGACACTGTAGTGTGCCAGAGAACATTGGGGATCTACAAAATATTGTATGTCTAATTAATGTATCAGTTTGTAAGTCATCATTGTATCCAGATATAATATTCTTCATGGAACAGATACATGAAATTTTTGTCAAAATAAAATCAGTCTTTTGCAATTTTTTACTGTATTTAATGTAGTCACACTTAGATAGATAAGATAGATAAGATAGTTCAATACTTTACTGATCCAGAAGGAAATTTGGGATGTATTTAAACTTTTTAAAATGCATTGCAGTGTTTTTACATGCATCTAAAGTATGTTGATGCTGAAACAAGCCAGATAAATCCATGTGTGCTGGTGCACATTCAGCCTAGGTATAGACTGTGTGGCCTTGAACAGAAAAGAAAAAAAAAATTGGCACACTGGTCAAAATAGCATCCAAACCACAAGGGTGAGGTAACAGAGCGGGAGCTGGAACAACCAGGATGAGAAAAAAATACCTTGCACACTCCAGAATAGACCTATTTATGTGTCATCCCTTAACAATTGTGCACTGTCACTCAATCTCCTCACTCTTCTTAGACATAAAGACTCAATGTCCTACATAACCTCAAAATGAAATGACATGATTTGTCTTTAGCCACATGTTCCTTTGTGTCAATAATCCAGCTGTGACGTGTGCATAGATAATTCTGGAGAGAATACAATGATAAAAAAAAACAATTATTGCAATAATGATGTGTTGTCACATCATAACCTGGAAACCATGTTCGCAAAAATGTTTAAAAAAAATGATTAAATACTTCTTACATTCAATCCATCAGCAGTGAGACGATCAATTATGCATTAAATGATCAGTGATATCTATTTGGGAATCTGCCTGATGGAATCTTGATTTAAACAAAACACTTGGCCTGGCTGACTACAAGTGAGCAGATATTTGCTAGATAAGCCTATCAAAATGGGTTACACAGCCTCAGCACTGATGCAGACAACCAACAGGCCTCGAGTGGCCTTTATTTTAATCATTCACAGTTCGACATACCGTGCAGGCTTTCACCTTGTTTTAATTTAAATGGTGGATGAACCTGGATGGCTGGATTTCTTACAGGATCGGTACAATTGTCCCAGTGTAATGCGCAGAGGCCTCCTCTGTCACAGCTGGAGAACTGGACCTGGGGCTGCTGTTGTGCCTAAACCAGACCCCTAAAAGCAGTTTAATCCTGGCCTGGTAAAAAATAAAAACCTGTATATTTCTGGAAAAAAAAAGCCTGCTCCTGAAATCACGCGAGAAAAAACCACAACAATGTATTGTTTTATTCTATTTTGCTGCCGCTTGTTGTCAAAAAGCTAAGGCTTCATCACTTAACTCGGGCCAGCAGCGCTGGGAGAAAAAGGTTAACAACAAGTTTGGGGTCGGGTCCATCTAATCTTGTTTTTTTTCAAAGCGAGATGATTAAAAACTAATCATGATAATGACGGCCAGGTTCCAGGCCCCAGTAGCTAGTAAAGTCCTGTTTGTTCAGGGAGGCAGCATCGTGCTTAAATACCACTAGTTAGCTCATCGAAGCCCCTCTTTCAGTACCAACTATGGAGGAACTGCACAGGCACTTTACTGCAAAACAAACAGCCACATGAAGGGTAATTAAACGTGTTGGTAAGACCACTGTCAGGGCATTCCTCTGCTCGGGTGTGAAACAAAGCAAGGGCAGGACAGGCAGCTCAGACTAGATTTACCAGGACGGCACACACACACATACACACACACACACACACACAGAGTCAACATAATCGCATACTGTGTACTGTGTGTGTGTGCGTGTGTGTGTTAACGGCTATAAGGCAGATAACCTGCTCTGTTGTGGTGACAATACATCCAAACCGCCGTAATGGCTGAGGTGGTTTGTCTAACCTTTGTAATGGACCCGCAGGTTGTTCTGTGACAGCCCGATGTAGCTGTATTTATCCTTGGGGCTCCAGGAGCGGGGCAGCGGGGTCTCGTCCTCGCTCACCGCCGGGTACAGCCGCTTCAGCCGCTCGCTCAGCTCCTGCTCCTGGTAGTTCAGCGCTGGCTCTCCCAACGGCAGGCTGACCGCGCCGAGCTCTGCCATTTCCTACTCGGTCTCTTTATTGCTGCTCTCTCTTTTCTATCTAAAGCTCTGTGTCAGTCGGCTAGAGCTGTAGGCTGAGAGTGAGAGGGACAAGGGGGGGAGAAAATAGCAGCGGTGTGACATCCCCGGATAAGCAACAGAATGTACTGTAGGCTGGAGCGGTGCATTGTGGGTATTGTAGTTCAGCTGTGAGTTTGCTTTCACGTTACAATACCCTGCTATGACTACACGGCTCTACTGCTGCCTGACTCTATATAAGGGCTGGAGCGGTGCATTGTGGGTATTGTAGTTCAGCTGTGAGTTTGCTTTCACGTTACAATACCCTGCTATGACTACACGGCTCTACTGCTGTCCTGACTCTATATAAGGGCTAACGACCATTCAAGCAGATTGTATATATATATATATATATATATATATATATATATATATATATATATATATATATATATATATATATATATATATATATATATATATATATATTCAGTGTGTGTGTGCATGTACATGTGCATGTGTTTTGTTCATTTATAAATGTACAGAGAGAGAGATGTATATAGTATGTTGCTCATCTTTTTATGCACGGTTGTATAATATTTCATTATTTTGAAAAAGCAAACATATGTATGAATAAAGTACAAGTGGATTTGCAAACTGGTCAGGCGCGCCGCGGACTACTATGAATGGTCTCTCCTGCGTAGTCCCCACAGTCGTCACCATGGAAACCATGTTATGACGCTGTGTATTGTGATGTTCTCGAGCTAAACAGAATCAAAACAAAACAAAATGTAAAAAGTGCAAAAGTTTTTGTAATATTAAATAATCTTTATAAAATCGAAAGGGATGTCTTTACTCCGAGATGAAAAATGCCCACCTTTAAATGGACCGCAACGGTAAGTGATTGATCAAAGACTATTCATAGTACCGTCATTATTGTGACAATAATTATAATTTTTGCCGTTTTATTTTATAACCACATATGTCCATAGTATGCAAAATGATTCTGCCCAGACGTCCAAGGAAATGCAAGACAGTGTTGCGACTTCTGTCCAAACCTGTTCAACAAAGAAGGTAAGCAAATCAGGTACAGGTTCATACAGCCGAGAGGAAAAATAAATAGGAACATGTAACTGAAAGATTTAGAATTATAATTTGGCATTTTTAATTAGATGTGGTTTAGAGTAATGTTTTACTTAGATTAAATAAAATATGACTATATTTCAGAGGGAGAAACTTGTGTTGTTAAAATGTTAAAACATATAGTCATAGTATAGTTCAAACTATTCCTGCTTTAATATCAAACCGAGCTAGAACAAACATGTATGTATGTATGTATGTATGTATGTATGTATGTATGTATGTATGTATGTATGTATGTATGTATGTATGTATGTATGTATGTATGTATGTATGTATGTATGTATGTATGTATGTATGTATGTATGTATGTATGTATGTATGTATGTTGAGAAAACACCATCCACACATTGACTTGTCAACGTTTGAATACCTATATATCTTAATCTGTTTTGGATGCAGGCCTACCGCTATGTCTTTGACTGTTTCATCAGTGCATTCCGGACTACGCATTACGAACGCCAACCCCTTTTTTCTGCCATCAAAAAGGAATACGAAAATACCTTAGGTTAGTGAGCAGTCTTGATTGTGTTCGTTTTTTAAAGAATTATACTTATACAGCTGAATGGCTTCACTGGTGTGAAGAGTCAAATTTTTAAAAAGTCTGTTCAAAAATATTTTAAAAAGTCTTTAACACATGTCAGAATTAGCCACCATACAAGCAAATAGCACATTTCTTCTTACCTAACTATAAGTAATTATCTTAGCTTGGCATGAAACTTCTAAACAGCTTTAATCAGCCAGACTGGCTCTGCCTGAATGGAGGAAAAAAAGTTCCAATTTAGTTTTGTTTATGCAATGAAGATGCATGACAAAAAGTTGCCACAACAAATAAAAACACCAACTTTTGCCCCTCAGTTTAACATGAAGAACCTTGAAGCAGAAACAACTTAGGCCTGATGGCCGTTTGTCTCAATTGATTGCAATGATGGGACAGCAAGAAAGAAGAAGAGAGAAGCTTACTGAAAAATGGTCAGAAAAAATACAATACGGAAGAAAAACTTCATACTCACTTATCAATACTGCATAATAACAGACAGTACGTGCTCAGTGCATCATGGGAAGTCACCAGAAACCCAGACCAGGAAGACAGAACCAAGACTAACTATAAGGTTTATTAAAAAGAAAAATCTTCAAATTAAAATTTAAAGTTAGAAATTGTGTCTGCATCCCAAACCAAACCTGAGAACTGGTTCCACAAGAAAGAGGCCTGTAAACTGAAGGTTCTGCTTACCATTTTGGAAGTTCTAGGAGCCCTAAGTACACCTGCAGTCTGAGCGCAAAGTACTCCGTTGGGATAATATGAAACTGTAAGGTCGTTAAGATGTGATTTATCTTGGCCCTCAAGAGCCGTACAAGAAGAATTTAAAAAATCCAATTGTGGATTTCATAGTTAGCCAATGAAGAACTCGCTGGATCAACAGGAGGCTTTTCAGAGTAATTTGGACATTGTGATAATAGGGAAATAGAATAGTCCAGTCTGGAATTAGTACGTTTTTCTGCAAACCTCTGTGGTAGTATGTTCCTAATAAATAATCTGAAGTTAGATAAATGGTTTCTTGTAGCAGTTTGTATCATCATTTTATCAACTTCTCACACAGTTGTATACTTCCGTATCAATCTAGTAATTGATCTGTTCATTATTCAAACCTGTAGTTTTAGAGCGCATCCTGTAGTTTCATGAAGGCCCTGTTTTTTCAACTGTTCAGCACTTCAACGGGAGCGGGCTCAGATTGGGGCGAGAAGAGAAAAGAAGAGAAAAGAGAAAAGCAACAGCTTCAGAGGGGTCATTGAGGCCATGGAGGAAAGAAAGAAGACCATGCCGACAGTGGTACTTTACATACTTCTTAAATGGCAGCCACTGTTTATTTATTATTCTGATTTTGTGCACACTACTTCATCTAAACGCTGCATCATTTTGGATTCAAGGCAAGGCAAGGCAAGGCAAATTTATTTAGCTTTAGCACAATTCAACACAAGGTAATTCAAAGTGCTTTACATTGACATTAAAAGCGGCAAGACATAATTAGACAGTAAATAACAAATAAGATTGAAAAAATTAAGAATAAGATGATAAGAAAAGAAGTAAAATAATAAAAAGCACAAGCTGTTAAAAATAAGGGCAGTAGAATACAGCAGGTACGTTTAATTTAGGAGTACGCTTGAGTAAACAGTAATGTTTTTAACCCTGATTTAAAGGAGCTGACAGTTGGAGCAGACCTCAGGTCTACAGGAAGTTTGTTCCACCGGTGAGGAGCAGAATAACTGAACGCTGCCTCACCTTGCTTGGTTCTGGTTCTTGGGACACACAACAAACCAGATCCAGCGTTCTGGATCAGCTGCAGCTGCCTGATAGATTTTTTGTTAAGGCCTGTAAAGATGCCATTGCAATAATCCAACCTACTGAAAATGAATGCATGAATACGTTTTTCCATGTCTTGTTTAGACAGAATCCCCTTAATTCTAGCAATGTTTTATAGGTGGTAATAGGCAGATTTAGTGATAAACCTTAGATGGCTGTTGAAGTTCAAGTCTGATTACACCAAGATTTCTGGCTTGATTTGTAGCTGTCAATGACATGGAGCCAAGGTGAGCGCTGATCTTTTCCCTTTCATTTTTAGGGCCAAAAATTATCTTTGGTCTTAATTGGGGCGATAGAATCAATAACAGTCATAACATTAGAACTGAAACTGTTAACAAGGTCATCAACTAGAACTGAGGAAAGGGTTTGTGATGGTGTAAAACCCTGGGTTCATTCAGTGCAGATATTAAGTGCAGTGGTGGAGGATTATTATCTTGTATCTGCCCATTATTTGTCATTCCTCTTAAGGTGGACCATTTGCAGTCAGGGCTGTCCAGCTGTTATCTGGAGTACCAGGACGCTTCCAGGTTGCTGATTCAGCGTCTCAGTGAACTGGGGGGAAACTCTGTGACGACAGAACGCCCTGCAGATGAAAATACAGGTACGGGTGGGAGGCCACTATACAACCAACTCATCAATTACAAATAATCAGTTGTGTTAATCATTTCCAAGCTTATTTGTTTGTAAAGTGAATTCTGGCCAGATTTCAGACAGCTGGTCACACATCTCTAACAATTTAAAGGCATCACCCTGCACTTTAGGACGTGATCTCAGCTTTTGTGTTTTTAATTTTACAAGCAAAAGTAATGCAAAAGTTAAAGTAATTCTTTGTTGCTACACAAAACTGCTAAATAAACTTCAGTAATAATAAATAAACTTTTAAGTTCTGGGTTACTGACCCGAGATTTTACAGTTATAAATATATGATATGATACAAGTCAGTCATAATGGTAAAAACATATATTTATAATTTAGTGAATTATGCTTGACTAAAATTATGGACAAGATTCATATTAGCTACTCACATATTTTTATTTAATAAGTAAATAATGTAGCTGCAGCCCTCAGGCTTCGTGCAAAGCAAACAACAACAAATTATTAAAATGTTAATATTCACGATGTCCACATTGCCACAGGGGTTGTCCCAAACACATAAAGGAAGAAGAAGGTGGAATAATATATGAAAGCTAATTCATAACGTAAAAGAACAAAACAAAGTTGCTGCAGAGACACGGATCTAACAGTCTAAAACAAACTAACAACAACAACCACATGAGGAATGGTCAAGGAGCTGGTGCCAATCAAACAATGGATGCAAAACTAAACAAAATACCCAAGTGAAGCAATATTTACACAAAAAAGAGGTGTGGGAGAAAAAGCAATGTAAAACACAAATGAAGCAGACTAGAATACAGAGCAAGAAACATATTTTTGTACTGACTAAACACAGAATAGCAGCTTTACAAAAGCTATGAACACAAGAAAAAACTCAGATCAGCAAAACCAGAAACTTCAACAAACATAACATCACATCCCATTAACCCTAAAAGAAATATTAAAACAACAATTTCATCAGTTAGAATTTTCTGTCTTAAAGTCTGCTGTTTAGCTGAAGTGTTTCTGTAAGTTTTTACCACATTCTGCTACGGTAGGATGCTTGAGTGTAAAGTGGCTGTGGTTAGACCTGTAAGGGACATGTTCCTGGTGCAGCTCTCCTCTAACTCAGTTTCTTCTGACAAAGGCTTCGGTTTCTCATCGCACAGTAAACGGTATCACATGTCTTGCTCCTGCATTTGTCTCACAGAAGGTTTCAAAAACCCTGTAGGACTGCAGCTGGCCCCCAAGGTGTGTCGGGAAGAATTGAAAAAAACCCAGGAGGAGCTCATCAGCATTAAAGCAGACTACAGGGTTCTACAATGCAGCTTGGAAACCTTGAACCAAAACCACGAGCAGACTCTGCTGCAGGTGTGGTATCCAGATATATGCTGTACATGTGCAGAGATAAGTGCAAATCCTGCAGCCTTCACGTTCATCCTGTTTTTGTCTTTTATTATCCAGCTGAAGACACTGCAGGGGGACGTTGAGCAGCTGGAAAGTGACTATGACACCCTGCTGCAGTCCCACAAAAGAAACGGTGTGAAGACCAAGACATATGTCTCCACTGCTGTGCAGGTACTTCATCTAAACGCTGCATCACTTTGGGTTCAGTGCAGATATTAAGTGCAGTGGTGGAGGATTATTATCTTGTATCGGCCCATTATTTGTCATTCCTCGCAAGGTGGACCTTTTGCAGTCAGGGCTGTCCAGCTGTTATCTGGAGTACCGGGACGCTTCCAGGTTGCTGATTCAGCGTCTCAGTGAACTGGGGGGAAACTCTGTGACGACAGAACGCCCTGCAGATGAAAATACAGGTACGGGTGGGAGGCCACTATACAACCAAGTCATCAATTACAAATAATCAGTTGTGTTAATCATTTTAAGGCTTATTTGTTTGTAAAGTGAATTCTGGCCAGATTTCAGACAGCTGGTCACACATCTCTAACCATTTAAATGCATCACCCTGCACTTTAGGACGTGATCTCAGATTTTGTGTTTTTTATTTCAACCAGTTTCTGACATTTTACAAGCAAAAGTAATGCAAAAGTTAAAGTAATTCTTTGTTGCTACACAAAACTGCTAAATAAACTTTAGTAATAATAAATAAACTTTTAAGTTCTGGGTTACTGACCCAAAATGTTACAGTTGTAAATAGTATGACAAAGTCAGTCATAATGGTAAAAACATATATTTATAATTTAGTGAATTATGCTTGACTAAAATTATGGACAAGATTTATATTAACTACTCACATATTTTTATTTAATAAGTAAATAATGTAGCTGCAGCCCTCAGGCTTCATGCAAAGCAACTAACAACAAATAATTAAAATGTTAATATTCACGACGTCCACATTGCCACAGGGGTTGTCCCAAACACATAAATGAAGAAGAAGGTGGAATAATACAAAACAAAGTTGCTGCAGAGACACGGATCTAACAGTCTAAAACAAACTAACAACAACAACCACATGAGGAATGGTCAAGGAGCTGGTGCCAATCAAACAATGGATGCAAAACTAAACAAAATACAAAAACGAAGCAATACTTACACAAAAAAAGAGGTGTTGGAGAACCTAAAACGTTGTGGATAGTTTGCTTTGTCTGATTCCGTTTTTCCTTGTTATCTGCCATATGCGTAGGGAGGCCCTGAAGACACCAAAGCCAGATGAAGGGGTGGCTCAACATGTGGCTGAGGTTGAAACTGAAGTAGGTGGCAGTAGTGACGGCCTCCTATCTGAGACTCCACCGTAAAGCAGCTGGAGTCTCAAATCCGAAATGTGATGCACATATTACCTTTAGCCACTTTGAAGTCCTTGGTCTCCCAGTTGGAGAAGATGTTGAGTTCTGGTCAGGACTGTGGGCTTCATAGCGACTACAAAATGTGGATTCCATTTTTTACGTACTCTTGACAGATTAAAATCCTATACCACACCTGCAAACTCTACTTTCTCAACCAGTACAAATGTGAGGCTTCATCATTTATTTTAATCCGAGAAAATTAAGAGGTATGTAATAGATTTATTGATGGGAATTAATTTAATCAGATATTACTGACTGTTACTACACTGTACTATCATGTTACAAGTGGATGGTCGCGCAGTAGTAATGCAGAAAAATATGCAACTGAAAGGTTTTTAAGTGCCAGAAAAAAAAGTAAGCTTTGCCAAATTAGTTAAACAGTTTTCCTGTGTTGATGCTGTCTAGAATTACCACAGGAATGGATGGGTTATAGCTAATTATTATACCATCTAGTTTCCAAATAACATGCCAAATTAATGTAAATATAAAGTGATGATTCAAATATTTTTGTCATGGTTTATAGGTTTTTCATTTGACTTGTTTTAGTGTTTATTTTCCTCTTTTGGAATTCCTTATTCTGTTATTTAGTTACTTTGCACCTTTTTCATTTTGAAATGTGTTCACATTCTGCAGCATACATCTACTTGATTTTTTTAGGGTTTCTCTGGCGTGCATTTTGTGTCATTTTGCTTCCACACCAGAACAGTTTGACTTAAGATAAATGAGAAGTATAAAAAAGATATGTTTTAAACTTTTTTACTGTGTTTTTGTGACTTGTTAATTATAAAAGTAAAATGCAGGAGAAAATAATACATTTCGCCAGAAAAGCCTCTCCTGGATATTAGATTATAATTAATTGTAGACTATTCTAGATTTTGAACAATACAACCCCCAAGAAAATGGGGGTTAAATGGAAAAGTTACTCTTTGTCCATTTTATTTTACCTAAAAATTACTGTAACTGCCTTTTTTTTTTCTTTTTTTTTTCACTTTTTTTCAGTGGACCACAGTTGTTTATTTGTTTTTTTCTTAATGAATGATGTTTGTGAATGTGGGCATTTTGAATCCAAAGAAAATATAAGAACGAATCTTTGAACCTATAACTGTAAGAGATGCAGTCAGAATATTGATGGAAGATTGTCATCTGAATACAACTCAAAATTGTACTCATTTACAGAAAAGTGGTTTTGTGCATTTGTCAAATCCATCATTATTCCTCAGTACTCTGTTATTTAATATTACAGCATGTTAATAGCAAGGTTATATTGGTATGCGTTTGGGTTAAAACAATTGTATTACACTGTACATTCAACATGTCAGTGCAATGAAGACCCATTTGTTTCTCTTTCAAAGAAAAGGTTTTAAGGGATGAGACTTCACTCTAACTACTGTGACTTCCTTTTCAAAATAGTGAGGAGTATACATCTTGAAAAGGACATTTTTAATACACCTGTTGTTTACATATGGAGATCTAACTTTATATTTGCTACTGTAATACAGTCTTTGATATGAACAATAAAAGCCATCTTTACTAAGAATCCCAAGCTCCAACTACAATTTTCATCTGCACTATCTCATCTAATCTCAGTGTGAAATCTTGACCTTCTGAATTAATTTTTAAAAAATACTTTCAATTTATTATACATTTGTATTGCTATTTGTCGAGATACCCTTTGTACATGTATTTCCCATGTACACACATAAACATTAACGTGACTATATTACATACTGACAGGTTGCTGCAAAATTTTGTGTACATTCATGAGTTCACAATGGAACAGATGGTTTTAGCAGCACTACTATTCATAATGGCATGTATAAAAAAGTATATGTGTATCTTATATATATATATATATATATATATATATATATATATATATATATATATATATATATATATATATATATATATTGCCTAAACAGGGCAAGGAACATTTTAAAGGACAACACCCACCCCGGTTTCCACTTTTTCGACCTGTTGCCCTCTGGGAGGCGCTTCAGGTCCTTACGAAACCCGTACAGCTTCTTCCCCAAAGCTGTGAACTTTCTCAACCTATAAGCTACCTTATATTTTCTGTGCAATATTTTCTACCTTCTATCCACAATGTCCCAATATTCTACTATCTATGTGCAATACTCCCATCCTTTCAAGGGCAATATTATTCTTCCATCCATTTAAGTGCAATATCCCCCCCACCCATCCATGTACATTTTTTATCCTCCCATTTACTCTTGTTTATAGTGTGTGTATATATATATACATTTATGTTTCTTGTTTACATAGTCTTTGCATGTGTGCACTTTGACGGAGCTGCTGCCTAATTTCACTGTACCTGTACAATGATAATAAAGGCTTTCTATTCTATTTTTTATTTTTTTTTCAACTTTATTGAAGCAAAAGACATACACAGAATTGAGAGCAACATCAGACATATGTGTATACAACATAAACTACACAATTATACAGTCACAAATACGCCAGGGGAATTAGTCATTGACAAAGAAAAAAAAATTAAACAAATATCTTATATAGCTTACAAAGGTCATACGTTTTAACAGCTTTTTTATTTACAGAATCAGATATGGAGAATATGTATTGTTTGATATATGCGGACAGCTCCGGAAAATTCGGCTTTTTATTTAAAAATTTGGATCTGTGGATATAGAATTTAGTTAAAATAACGAGCAAATTGATCAAATAAAATTTACAGTTGAGATTCCTGTCAAATTCAATATACTGTATCCAAACAATACATTTTTCCAGCACAAATTAAATTGGGGGTAGATGTGATCTACAATAAAGCGGGACAATTTACTCCACAGTTTTTTTGTGTACAGGCAGGACCAAAATAAATGAATCAGTGTTTCATTGGGAAAACCACAAAAAGTACAACTCACATCGATGTCTTTCTTAAGTCTCTGTAAATAATGATTGGTAGGATAGAATCTGTGTAGCATTTTAAAGGAAATCTCTTTGACTTTATTAGTTAGGAAAAACTTCTGTGGTAATAGCCATACTTTTTCCCAATTAATGTTTCCAACAAAAGAAGCCCAGTAAGATAATGAAGAAGGTGTACTGATGATGTCTTGTTGAAAATGCTTACGAATAATATTGTTTTTGTTCTTAGTGTTCCAAGAAAAACACATTTTTCCAACAGTAGTTTCAATTACATTCAGTAATACAGGGCAATTGTTATTTAGTTTGAGATCTTTAAAGGCTTTCTATTCTATTCTATTCTATATACTGTATGTATGTACGTACATCCATACTACAATTCCCACAATCCACCGCGCCAGTTACGACCTCGGGTACGTGCCTTCGTAGCGGAGGAGACATTGCACTGTGCCATCGTGTAGCCGCCTTGGCGTTAGAGAGAGGTAAGTTTGCAGGACTCACACACCAGATAGTGAATCGAAACTTGTGTGAAAAACAAATGATTCGTTTAGTTCGCTTATCTCGGAGCCATTAAGCCGGTCCCAGCGCTGAAGTTTGCCAGCGTGTCTCTGGTTTTGGCTCATGTCGGCACGCCTATACGGGTCTCTGCTCCGGACCTGCAGCGCTGAGCGCGGCCCGCAGCAGTCAGTCATGCGGGGTATTTTTAGTAACCGACAACAGCCCCCCACCCCCCGGGCACACACCGCCTGGGGAGAACCATTCCTGGTGTATTGAAGCCCAGCTATGATGCAGTCCTGAGCAGAGCTGGACCATCCATTCATAGGCTAGCACCCCCTCTAGCTAACAACTAGCCCCACTAAACAAGTTGTGCCTCTCTTTTATCGGTGCTACCTTACTCCCCCTCTCCCTCGCCCTAGTCTCGGTCATTTCTCCCGGTGTGCTGCACTAGTGCTGTCTGTGTCCGTGATTGCTGCTAGTGTGTGGAGTCTCGGGGATCTCCAGTAGGAGCCGTGTTGGTGGACGGGACCACGTGACCTGCGCTGTCAGCCCGGGAGCGGCGGAGCGAGACACCCGGCCGAACAACCCGCTCAAACTACCGCACAACTACCCCAAACTAGTGCCCCGGCGACCCCACCCAGCACAAACAAGTACCCCAGCGACCCCACCCAGCCAAACTAGTACCACAGCGACCCCACCCAGCCGGGCTGGGTCTGCCCCGCCAGGCTTTAGTCATATAGTCCCTTCAGTTCCCTGCGGAAGGATATCTGATCTGAGCTTCATACTGACAGTAAAGCAAACATGTTGTTTACAATGAATGTATCAGTCATTGAGATGTTGGTTACTGCATTCACACAGTGGACTGATCAGTGTTACAGGGTTCCTACGGGGGCTTGAAATTCTTGAAAGTGCTTGAATCTCAATGTTGTTTTCAAGGCCTGAAAAGTGCTTGAATTTTAGTTTAAGTGCTTGAAAGTGCTTGAAATTATAACTCTTGTGTCTTTCACAAAATTGGGATCAGACTGTATAGTTTAGTAATTACAAGGAGAAATAAAATCAGTAATATGAAACATAACTAGATGTTTACAGCACGATACAATGTACATAATTGTGATAAAAAGCAGAAATAATAATAATAATATTTATGAGTACATATATTCCTGTAGATATTTTACCCCAGTGATAAGGTGCTTGAAGATTTTGAAAATTACCCTTGAAAGTGCTTGAATTTGACCTTAAAATGTATAGGAACCCTGACACAAGTACCCCAGCGACCCCACCCAGCCGGGCTGGGTCTGCCCCGCCAGGTTTTAGTCATATAGTCCCATCAGTTCCCTGCGGAAGGATATCTGATCTGAGCTTCATACTGACAGTAAAGCCAAAATGTTGTTTACAATGAATGTATCAGTCATTGAGATGTTGGTTACTGCATTCACACAGTGGACTGATCAGTGTTACAGGGTTCCTACGGGGGCTTGAAATCCTTGAAAGTGCTTGAATTTCAATGTTGTGTTTTTAAGGCCTAAAAAGTGCTTGAATTTTAGTTAAAGTGCTTGAAATTATAACTCGTGTCTTTCACAAAATTGGGATCAAACTGTATAGTTTAGTTA
This sequence comes from Cololabis saira, assembly GCF_033807715.1. NCBI lineage: Eukaryota > Metazoa > Chordata > Actinopteri > Beloniformes > Belonidae > Cololabis > Cololabis saira. The sequence continues at coordinate 19,640,252 of NC_084591.1, read as the reverse complement.
TTACAAGGAGAAATAAAATCGGTAAGATGAAACATAACTAGATGTTTACAGCACGATACAATGTACATAATTGTGATAAAAAGGGATCAGACTGTATAGTTTAGTTATTACAAAGAGAAATAAAATCAGTAAGATGAAACATAACTAGATGTTTACAGCACGATACAATGTACATAATTGTGATAAAAAGCAGAAATAATAATAATATTTATGAGTGTATATATACCTGTAGATATTTTACCCGAGTGACATAAGGTGCTTGAAGATTTTGAAAATGACCCTTGAAAGTGCTTGAATTTCAATGTTGTGTTTTCAAGGCCTGAAAATTGCTTGAATTTTAGTTTAACAGGGTTCCTACGGGTGCTTGAAATCCTTGAAAGTGCTTGAATTTCAATGTTGTGTTTTCAAGGCCTAAAAAGTGCTTGAATTTTAGTTAAAGTGCTTGAAATTATAACTCTTGTGTCTTTCACAAAATTGGGATCAGACTGTATAGTTTAGTTATTACAAGGAGAAATAAAATTAGTAAGATGAAACATAACTAGATGTTTACAGCACGATACAATGTACATAATTGTGATTAAAAAGCAGAAATAATAATAATATTTATATATTCCTGTAGATATTTTACCCTAGCGATAAGGTGCTTGAAGATTTTGAAAATGACCCTTGAAAGTGCTTGAAAAGTGCTTGAATTTGACCTTAAAAGATGTATAGGAACCCTGACACTAGTACCCCAGCGACCTCACCCAGCCGGGCTGGGTCTGCTCCGCCAGGCTTTAGTCATATAGTCCCATCAGTTCCCTGCGGAAGGATATCTGATCTGAGCTTCATACTGACAGTAAAGCCAACATGTTGTTTATAATGAATGTATCAGTCATTGAGATGTTGGTTACTGCATTCACACAGTGGACTGATGAGTGTTACAGGGTTCCTACGGGGGCTTGAAATCCTTGAAAGTGCTTAAATTTCAATGTTGTGTTTTCAAGGCCTGAAAGGTGTTTTCACTTTAGTTTAAGTGCTTGAAAATGCTTGAAATTATAACTGTGTCTTCCACAGAATTGGGACTGTATAGTTTAGTTATTACAAGGAGAAATAAAATCAGTAAGATCAAACATAACTAGATGTTTACAGCACAATACAATGTACATAATTGTGATAAAAAGCGGAAATAATAATTATGAGTATATATATATTCCTGTAGATATTTTACCCCAGCGATAAGGTGCTTGAAGATTTTGAAAATGACCCTTGAAAGTGCTTGAAAAGTGCTTGAATTTGACCTTGAAACATGTGTAGGAACCCTGGTGTTAGGATGTAGTGCTGCAATGAATGGGGGGATCCAACATAAGCCAAAGCCATTTACAGTAGTGTGAGCAATCAATGTGTCATTTTATTGGAGTTCTTTGGAAAATAAAGTATCAGAATTTCATTATTTAAAAAGAAAAAGAAAGTTATGTCACAACCGAAAATATTGGTTCCCTGTGAGAAACGCATGGAAATTCAGCCTGCATGGGAACAAGGCCAACCATGCCGGCATGTCTGGGTGTACTTACCCTTTGAAAGCAGCTTATCTGACCAGAGAGCAGGACTCATCCGCCCCAAAAAATGTCAGTTTTGAGTGAGAGATTAGTTTTTTGGGGGTTTAAAATATTGACTGTATAGTCTACTTAAAGCAAAGACAAGATAAAATGCATCATCAAAGTATATTTAGAAAAGTAGCACCATCCAATTAGTTTTTTTAGCCCGTTTAGCTTTTTCTGCTGTTCTGTCCCTGTAATTCTTCTTTATAAATGCCCTACTTTAAATATTTTTTATAATAAACTGTGAACAAATACTTTCCTCAGCTGTATTTATAGGCACTCTTTCCTATTTTATTAACATTCAGCTGATAAACATAAACTTGTTTGTGGTGGATTTGATAAATGCTATTTAAAATTGCAAACAGTTTTTATAAAATACACCTGCTCTCAACAGAATAAATTGGGGGGATGAAATAAATAAATGAACACATAAGCAAGCAGACTTTCTGACTGCACTGATGATCCTAACTGAAAATATCAGCTGTGCGGCCTTTATTAACTTAACCAACATTTTCTTCTTTTTTTTAATATCTTGACTGCAGTGCTGACAATTTGTCAGCTGTTTGTAATACCTGTTTGTAATAAACAGGTAAATTCCAGGAGCAATCAGACTTGTTTTACTTTAAAAAGTGTCACAAAGTGAAATAGCTTTAAGAGGAATAATTTGTGAAACTTCAAAACTGATTACCCCCCTTACTATGTATGTTAAAGTAGATCAGCATTTGTTTGTAACTGTGTAATGTAGAGTAAACTTTCAATCTTTCAAAACTTCCAAATCAGAATTGGTCTCATGATGGAATAAATATAGGCTGAGTGACATTTGGATTTGTGTAGCCGACATATTTGTGTTATGTTAAGTAATCTGATTTAGATTCACACAACCCATGAATGAAGTTAATCCAGGAATGTTGTGAGAAGCAGCTTTTTAGAATTTTTTTTTTTTCTTTTCTTCTTTTTTGCCTCCTATACACACGGGTTAATTGATCCCTCTTCTGCTATACCTGAAATAATGTTACTTTCTTTGCCTCCTTTAAACTGACCATTTGTTTTTTTATTTTGTCACATGTACAGTGTCGCCCACACATTCGAATAGTGAAATCTACCCCCCAGTTCCATGCAGGGCCTCAGGTCGGCTTCTCTCTGTCCCACCAGCAGTCAAATCGGGTGGTCCCACCGACACCCTTTCACACCCACCCCCCCTCACACACACCAATGTTACATCAGCCTCTCCTCTCTATGTGCACACGCCGAGCCATCATGCATGGAGGAAAAGCTTGCTGGGTAGTTGTGTCCTAGGTTTTTAGCATTTTATGCAAATTTAACCCCAAGAAAGTATATAAAAGCAATGAAATAAAGACAATTTATGCAATTATAGCTGAAAACTTTAATGTTGTCATACTTTTAAACATATTTAAAGGCAAAAACATGGCAGTAGTTATTCTGGCGTCCAACAAAACACTCCTTTTTTGGGCATGAAACAAAAAAATTCCAAAAGTTATTTGTATGAAATAAATAACTAAGGCATAAATAACTCAAATATGCCTTTCTATATCCATTTAAAGTGCAAAAAAAGAAAGAAATTGCAACAGCTCACAGCGCATGTGTGAATTAAATGATGTGACTACTGGGATTAAAGTTCACCGGGCGAAAATGTAATAATGAAAAAAATCGATCTTTAGACGAATCGATTTTTAGGAATTAATATTTATATTATTATTTTTTCAACACAGGCCTAGTTAAAATCAAATAAAAACATGGGCTGCAAAAATAATCCTAAAACAAATAGAGATGTAGAACGATAAAGACTTTCCAGTAAAAGAATCCAGTGGTCAGTGAGGGACCGTAACTCAAGGGCAGAGTTTAAGACCAGCTCCTGCAAAAGAGCCATCACCCCACTTATTCACCCTCGTCCGTGGCCTGCTGAACGCAAAGTTCTGCTGGGTTGATGGAAATGTTCTGCTTTAATGTGACGGTAATGCAAATTAAAGGAGAGGAAAAAGAAGAATGCAGCATAAAAAAGAGAAGAAGTAACAACTAAAAATAAGGGATACTACTTCTGTTTTTTTTTAACATACACTCCAAAGGTTGTGATTGAGATTAAGAAAAAGCCCCTGGTGGACCTCTTCATTGGCCTAACAAGGCCTGAACCTCCTTCATCTATTGTTTTTGTCTTGTAATCGCCATCTTTATCAAATATACTCGCAATCAAATGTTTGTGGTCTAAATGGTTCAAATGAATTGTGCTCAGATGATTTATGTTGACGGACTGGACATCATTTAGAAATCTAGATTAACAGAGACACCCCGCCACGTACCTTCTGTAGGCCATTCTGGTACGACGGTACCTCTCCTACTACCGGACTGTTTATTGCTCCATGAAGGTTCCCGGAGGCCACTTTTGCAGGGCTGTTCCTGATAATGGAGACATGGGTCAACTATCCGGCCCCAAAAAGTCCAACCTGGAGCTCAGCTAATGGAAACACATGTATAGCCTACAAGTCAACCAGCCTGTCAACAAGTGACAGAATGAAAGAGGAGAATCATAACAGCTGACAAAGAAGTGGATAAGAGAGAGAAAAATGAAGGCATTAATTCACTTATAATGTAAATAGCAGTAACTGGTATGCACACATCTTGTGGGAAGCACTGAAGCGTGTTGCTGTATTCTGTTTCTTATTCAGTTTGATTGACCCACTTGTGTCCACACTTCTAGTTTGTGTTGCAGGGTGATTCAGGATGGTGGACCAGCCTCTGTGGGAGCAGATAGGATCCAGCTTTGTGCGGCACTACTACCAGATGTTTGACTCGGACAGATCACAACTTGGATCCATATATGTGGGTGTTAATATGTTTTTTGTTCTAAATCTTGCATCTCATATATTGGGGAAATCTTGAAAAGTTTCCTTGGTCCATGTTAACTGTCAATTAAAGCGTAATAATCAGCAGCGAGTTCCCACAGATTTGCTTCATTATACGGCATCTTTTGACCATGTGGACATAATATCTCTTCTAAGAAACATCATTTACATGTTAATAGTTTTCTCTTTTCATGTAATCAACAATTTTTCACGGATGTCATTTTTTTGTTGGTTTTACAGGTGTAGTTGCCAACATCATATCTTTACATTCAGGTGAATACAAGAAAGTATTACACAATACAGTCAAAGGCTATCAGAGGGAAATAATTAGTTAGTTTTCTGGTTGGTTAGTGGAAAGAAGGAAGTGTGGTCACATTAAGGATGTAATTACATTATGACATCAGCAGAGTGATAGAAGGTTGCCATCGCACCACGCCCATGGATGTTATGCATTGATTAAGCAGACTCTGCACATCATGTAAACAATGTATCAGACAGGCAGGTGGCTGGATATGCCAACTATCATTGCTTGTGAGGTTTGTGCGAAAACCAATTCAAAATTCTCCTTACGACACATAAAGCTCCAAGCCCGTGGAACCAGCTATCAGTCTGGATATGAAACGCAGATTCTGTCATGGCTTTTAAGTCTAAACTTTAAGACCTTCCTTTTTTGAAAGAGCCTATAGTTGGTTTCATGCACTTTCTTTTTTCTTTCTCTTTTAAACTATACTAATTTTACTACACTTGTTAATTTGTACTTGACTTGTATGTGTGTATCATTGATGTGCGGGCTAATCCGAACTGATGGGGCGACAAGAATCCGACAAAAATATGTATAATGATATTTGTGTCAGGTTCGGTCAGGCTGGTTAATTTCATTTCATTTATATATTTAGCACAAATTTTTTTTAAAACTGTGCATGGAGGGGAACGAAGCCCGAAGGGCTTGTACAGTGATCAAATAACAAAGATAATGTACAAAAAATTAAAAAAATTATAAATATAAACGTAAAAGAGAACATGGTTACAAGGTCTGGATTACATTAAAGATAAAGACATTGAAGGTTAAGACAGAATAAGATGTTTTTTTAATAACTTTCTGAAGGAGGTAAAAGATGATGTTGACTTCATCGACACATTCAAGTCATTCCAGAGTTTTGGATCTAAATGTAATATTAAATTGATGACCAGATGTTCGACAGAAGGGTAAATGAAGATTGCCACTGTGTCTAGTTGGATATGAATTAAAATCAGATGAAAAAGTAAAAAACTGCTGGACAGTGACAGGAAGATCCTGTTTCTCTATTGATAAACTTATGCACAAACAAGCATGAGTGAAAAAAATTAAGTTTATGAATGGATAATAGTGAATCTTCCATAAAAAGAGGCACAGATGGTTGGTGTCTACCAGACCGAGAGATCGTTCTTAAGAATCTTTTTTGGATCATCAGTCATTTTTTGAGAAAAGTTGGATAAGTTGCACCAGACAATATTGCAGTAATTCATATATGGAAATAGGAAACTATACGGTAATACAGAGTCAAGTGAGCAGAGGGATGGTTCAAGGGACAAACCTTTTTCAGTATGCCAAGCATTTTCATTGATCTTTTGCAAACTTGATTAATATGATTATTCCAAATTAGAACTTCATCCAAAACAAAACCCATGTTAGAATAACTGGTTAGAATAATTATTCCACTTTGAAATGTAATATTCAAATTACATTTTATAGCATAAGAAAAAAAAGCTATATTAGTCATAAATACTAAGACACCACGGGGTGATTGGCATGAAGAAGCAGCATGAGCTTTCTGCCCAGGCGCAGGCCTGCGTGACGCGAGGCAGGTGATGGAGAAGGGGGAATTGAAAAGTAAAAAGTATGCAACTAGAAAAGGGAAAGTGATGGAACAATTTGAGCGAATAGTAAATGAAAATAATACATTTGCTATAGTTCATTTGTTGGTTTGTTAAATGTTTGAACGTTTAGGTTAAGACGGACCATAATTATTCGTAGTGCAGAGAAACAATAAAAATCAAATGCCAGGGCACCTTGCAGGTTTAATGTACCCAAGTCTCCTACATGGTCTTTTGTGTTGGTATTACATTATAATAATATTGTTAGTGTTAATTCAGCTATAATTCATGTTTCATTTGTTGGAATGAATCCGTGTCTGAAAGTTGTGATTAATAAAGACGTTTCTCAATGGCTGATAATAGCAACAGTATATATGAGATATATCCAAATATACTACTATAAGTATTGGTCACAGCTGTATTCATGTCTGCGTAGTACAGTAGTCTGCAGCCCTATGATGCTGCTGGCGCTAGATGCGACGTCTTGCTAATGTGGTCAACTCTCAGAGAAATCTATAGACTAAATCCGTAATGACACATTAACACAGCAACACTTGTGTTTGCTGTTCATATAACCTTAAGGCAAAGATTAATCAAGAGCTTACTTTTTCTTTATTTAATTTTTTAAAGAAAAATTATGCGGGTTGTGTAGTGAAACGCATTCACTGGCGTGTATGTATTTCATCATGGTTTAAACTTGTGTTCACTTTTATTGTCGTCTGTTTTTGTTGTTTTGTTTTATTCTGTTAAGCACTTTGAGTTGCACTTGTGTTTGAAAGCGACCATATGAATAAAAGTGAATTGAGTCAGATACAGCAGCAAGTCAGAACACAGATGTGATTGGTCAATCTCAGGGTTCTAAAACCGCCAGAACAAGGAAGACCATCAACACAAAGATAAACATGGAGATATTGAATTTCCTTTTTTTATTTTCTTCTTTCCCCAGACACAACTCTGAAACGTTACGGAAGAGTATTGCAGGAGAAAAAATATTTGAGAGGGGAAGATTTTTTTTTCATTATGCACTTCGAGAAAAAAGTCGAAATGTCGAGAAAAAAGTCAAAATGTCGAGATTAATGTTGAAATAAAATTTCGAGAATAAAGCCGAAATTTCAACTTTTTTATCGTAATTGTACTTCAACATTAATCACGACATTTCGACTTTTTTTTCTCGAAGTGCATAATGAAAAAAAAATCTTCCCCCTGTAAAATATTATTTTATTTTTCTCCTGCCTGGCCCTAATACTCTTCCGTAGAAACGTACATCAGAGTCGTCTACCAGAGTTGTATATTGAAGCAAACATTGAGAGCTTTATCACACTGCACGTACCAAAGTTACATTTAATAATTAATCAGAACATCTTGTACCTGCATTTATAAGAATTCATCTTAAAAGAGGCAGATGAGGCCCTTACTTTTTAGGTTCATTTAGTATTTACGCTGTTTAGAACAAGAACTCTATTCTGGTTTATTGTAACCTTTCGAATTTTATAAAGTCTGAAGTTGTGATCAATAAAATGAATATTTCTATGACTGCATGGATATGTGAAAATAGTTTTGGTTTGAAAAGTTGAGTTCTTGCATCCTCAGTTTCAGCCTAATGGCTCTGACAACACGTCAGTATAAACTGAGTTGTTTTAAGATGTATTATATGAGCTGCAGCCATTTAAGTCATGATGTGTGTAGCGCTGTAGCTGTTTCTCTGCAACTCAGCCAAACCTCTGTCACTTCACACAGATTGATACATCATGCCTTACATGGGAAGGACAGCCGTACCAAGGAAAATTGGCAATTGTTGAGAAACTCTCTGTAAGTTTTTTTTTTTTTTTGTTGTTGTTCTTTTCTGTCCCCACATCTGGTAACTTGTTCATAAGTGAAGTTTGATTCCTGCTTAATGTTGCCTTTTGTGCTCATGCACACTAGAAGCTGTGGGAATTTCAATAGTTATTGGCAGTTTTTAACTCTATACCCCTTTTAAATTTGGTGGAAATAGTGACATATTTTCTACTACAGAGAAATTGGAAACAATTGTCATAAACTCACAAGTTCAGTTTCTTTTTTTTTTTTAACCATCTTGGACCTATTTACGGATCCTGCTTTCTGATCAAATGGTGTTTTTTTTGTTTTGTTTTGTTTTTTATTCTTTATATGATGATTAAAAACCCGTTCCTCAGATTTGAATGACTAGTCAAAAGTTAAGAGTTTCAGGTGAACAGTACATGTGATGTACCTGAACTAATTTTTCTCTTTCTATATCTTTCATCTGTTGTTGTGCGAGCCAGAGTCTCCCCTTCACAAAAATAGCGCATAGTATAACGGCGCAGGACCACCAGCCAACTCCAGACAACTGCATCTTGAGTATGGTTGTAGGACAACTTAAAGTAAGTGCCTCTGTTGCTACGATAAAGAAAATGTCCAGGTCCACGCACCGCACCAATCCCTCCAGCTTCTGTTATTATCGGTCTTGATGTGAGGGCTGCTGTCATTGGCTAACTATTACATAATGAGGGGAATCCCCAGAGCTAGTGTGCTTCCAGTGAAAACTGATGTGTTGTTTACCAGCAATCCTCCAAATACCATTTTATGGGTTCCAGATCTTTTGTAGAAGTATATAGTGAATATTTGTTTGTTTGTTTTGTTTGTTTTATTTAGGATCCCCATTAGCATTAGCAACAGCATTAGCTATTCTTCCTGGGGTCCAACATACACACAAATTAACACTTAATACATAACAGACATACATTATACATGACGAACAAAACAATAATAGACACAACTCCCTCAGTCACAAACAACACAGAGCACAGAGAGATAACTAAATCACCATCATTCTCTGACATAAACACATAGAAATGAAATCAAATAAAACATCTTCATAAACAATACCTGCCTGAAATGACCTTATCTTAGAATTCTTGACCACTTTTCACCTTTATTGTGATAGGGTTTACACTACCTGTAATTCTATTCAAACTTCATTCTATTCCTTTCCAAATGTCAAATCATAATTCATTAAATTTTAAAAGATATTGTTTCAACTGAATCTTAAACCAATCTTTGCTTCCTACATGATAATATATGAACTGGTATAGAGTTCCAGCCAACCATGGCTCTGTAAAAAAAAAAAAAAGTTCTCACCCTTGGTAGTATGAACCTCCTTTCTGATGTAATTCTTGTATTGTAACCATTTGAAGCTTCATTTTGGAGCAGGCAGTTATAATTAATTTCCCTTCTGGGATTGATACAATACTTTTGAATCTGGATTGGATGTGGGTACATGTTCAGGGGCCCGGTGTAGACGGATGCTTGGACAACTGAGTGAAGCCTCTCGCAACGTGATCCAGAGATACGTGCTGACCATATTATAAGATTATTATTGTTACTGAATTATCGTGCCAATTATTAACAAAAGCCCTCTCAAGGCGAGGCAGACTAGTTCAGTACAGTTATTTATTGAGTTCACTAAAATACAATTCAGTTGCCGTATTTTCCGTACTATAAGGCACACTTAAAATCCTTAAATGTACTTCTTTCGAGTGATTCAAAATGTGAGTGTATTACTTACAACTGAACGATATTCTTTGTTATTGTGATGAGTTGAATAAAGTTCAACTGACCAGACTGTTTTGTTTCGCTTTATATATGTTTTATCGTGCGCCTTATGTATGAAAATAGACCCCTTCATTTATATTGCGGCTTATAAACCGGTGTACGCCTTATGGTCCGCAAAATGCAGTATATTCTTATTCATTAAATATTCATCATTAAATATTTCCTTATTAAATTGCAATTTCATAAAGTCGTGTAGAAATGTTGATATCCACTGTACCTACAAACGTGAAGTGTGATGAAAGTGCTCAGTGCATGATGGGAAGTCTCCCAGATGTCTGAGCTTGTTGCAGCAGATCTAAAGGGAAGCTGCACGGCGTCCTGTCAGGTTTATCCATAAAAATCGGTTTTACAGCTCCATCTTGTCAATCGCTGCAACATTAGTTAAGTAGCAGATGGCAGACATTTCTACCAGTGCAGTTCGGTACAATTAGCTAGTTCAAAGGCTGCTGTTCCACTGTGGTGGGACCACAATAACAAAAATGATTGTCATACAATTGAGGTCTTAGCATTTTATGTCTTTTTAGTGACCTTAAGTGAACTGAAGCATAACTTTATTCTTTATTTCATTCATTAAAAGAAAAATAAAACAGTTCAATATAATTACAACAAATCTCTTTCCTTGAATGAAAGGGAACAGAAAGAAGTCTGAGCTTATTATTTATCTGTCCCTTTTTCCTAAGAAATCTCAATTTCAATTAATGGAATAATACAAAAAAACTAATTAAAAATGACGCAATTTAAAACAAAAAAACACTTTCCAATAAAAAAAAAAATGAAGCCAAAACTAGAACAATAACACAAAATACCTGTCGTCAAACACAGATAGTTGTATTCTTTTTTGATTCAAGGGAAAAAATATGACAATGGTGCTAAAAAGAGAGAGAAAAAAAAAGGAAAACCCACCTAACTTAACAATTATCATGATATTTCTTCATCAAACTGGTTTTTATTATTCTTTTAAATGTAATGTTTGATTTGCATTCTTTGGCTTCTGTATCCAGATTGTTCCATAAACTGATACCTTTTACAGAAACACAACGTTCCATTAATTTTGTCCTGAATTTTGTTTTTTTTTAAGATCTCTGTTCCTTTTAAGTTATACTTATTTTCTCTTTTTTTTTCTGTATATTGATTGACAAAATTTTCTTATGAGCTTTCCACATAATTTGCAGAATTCTGTGGTCCACTAATTCAAGAAACGTCAACAGTTTTAACTGAAGGAATAATGGATTTGAAGGATGACTATATTGTTTTCTACTTATTATTCTTATGGCGTTTTTTTGTAAAATGAAAATTCATTCATAACTGTGGGTGGCATCAGAAAATAATGGGCCTCTGTTTCGCGTTTAGCTGCTTGAGGGAAGGAGAAGAAGAAACGATACCCAAACTGGTCGTCCACCTAACAAACAAATATTTAGATGTGGGAGTATTTGGTCCAGCTTGGTAACTGTTTTCCTGTTTGTTTCTCTGTGTCTCCGCAGGCAGATGAAGACCCGATCATGGGCTTCCATCAGAGTTTCATCCTTAAAAACATTAACGACTCATGGGTGTGCACCAATGACATGTTCAGGCTGGCCATTCACAACTTTGGTTAAGCCGCCCCCCCGCGCTGGTGGGCAGGGGCGGGCATCCTGAAGGGCTCTGTGAGACGACGGCTGGAGGGAGGGGACGGAGGAGGTGAAGATTTGGCAGAAGAGGCAGCACTCGTCCCGCCCTCCCACCGTCTCATTTAAGCCTGTTTGACAAACAAAGCAAAGAGCGGATTGTAGATGTAAGTCACTGAACCTCGTCCAGGTGGGTTTTCCAGCCCGGCTAATAGAACTGCGACGTGTTTCTTCGCTGAGAGCTGGCCGACGAATCAGGTGCCCCTGTCTGCCACTCTGCTGATCTGCATGATGCTGGGAGCCCCCCCCTCCCCCCACCCCGCCATCACGATATTCCCACTCAAGCCACCAGAAGGACAAACAGCTGATCGATGCCATTAACTCCTGCTCTGCTTTGGACTCCTTTATCTCGACCCATTGAGCTGTAATGTTGGCTCCACTGCTCTCAACTCAGTTCTGTTAGCACTGCTGTTGACTGGTATGTAGGTCCATGTTCAAGTTCAGTTCTCATTGACCGTGTTGTAATCTGTTCTTTAGATGCCACCCTTGTGTTTACTTTAGCTCGCCTTAGTGTGTTGGATTGAGTTTTAGCTTCCTGTACACAATTAATTCTGCATCATTTCTTTCATGGCAGGTTTTGTTCAAAAAAAAAAAAGGATAATGTAGGACGAAGGTTGGCGCTGCTTTGTTAATTTTCTCTGATTCTGCATTTTCTTGTTTTTTTTTCTCCTCCCTTCCATGCACATTTCTGGCAGTTAACATGGACTACAGCCACGACACAATAAAAACCTGGACTTTTTTCATAATGATGTGGTCTCTCCAAATCATTTTTCTGGCTGATTGCTTACGAGTTTTTTTTCCCAGTTAATGAACTTATGGTAAGACCTCAAATAGCTGTAAGTAAAACAACACAAGAAAGAACTGTAGAACTCACCTAAATGTATTATAGTGAAATGTAAAGAAAATCAGTGTGCTATGCAGCATAATACAGAAGAGTATTAGGGCCATGCAGGAGAAGAAATATTTGAGGGGAAGATTTTTGTTTATTGTGCACCTTGAGAAAAAAGTCAAAATGTCAAGATTAATGTTGAAATACAATTTCAAGAATAAAGTCAAAATTTCACCTTTTTTCTCAACATTTCCACTTTTTTCTCAAAATTGTACTTCAACATTATTCTCGACATTTCGACTTTTTTCTCGACATTTTGACTTTTTTCTCAAAGTGCATAATGAAAAAAAAATTTTGTTCTAAAATATTATTTTTATTTTTGTCTTGCCTGGCCCTAATACTCTTCCGTAGCATAAAGACCGGTCTGTGGACGATGATAAAAGGTGATGGGGTCTGATGATTCCAGATTGACCTTGTTCTGTAACGTGTGCATCAGGGTAACAAGAGGGCAGATAAAGTCATGAATCCACCATGTCTAATGTCTGCAGTGCAAGCCTTTGGATGAGTATTATGATCTGGGATTAATTCAGAGGGCTGGTCTTAGGTTCTGAAGACTTGAGTGCCTACCCCCCAAAAAAGAAACAAAGGCAGTTGATCACCTGGCTATACAGATAGTGCAGGTTTTTTCATCAATAAATCATCTTCATTCCTCAAGATGCAGGCAAATGAAATGCCACAATGCCACAATTAAGCTTCCTCAATATCTAAGAAGAGTGGTTCAAAGAGCATGAGACATCATTTCCACATAGGGATTGGCTGCCACAGTTCAGTGAACCCAGTTAAGAAAGGCAACGCCTTTTTTCATCATAAATACAATCTCTTGATGAAAAATGAATGCAGTTCTGGATGAAATTAACTGTTGTGACTGCATAAACTTAATGAAATGATACCACAGTGGATATGTGTTCCAGCAAAATATTAAAGCATGGTTTAGTTTTGGGCCGGCCGTCTATAATGTTCTTTCTGAGATCTTAAAACAAACTTTTTACTTGGTGTGATGCAATGATATCAAACTACACTGCCAAGCTACTGTTAATGAGCTGAATGGCTGATGGAAGTATTGAATTAGCCTGTGATACTAGTTAAGATTTAACAATTAGTCTGAAACATTACAATAATGCAATGATTTATGATCACTTCAAGGGATCCAATCAAATCTGTGCAGACTATTGTATCCCTGCATTTTTGTTTTAAACTTATGGCAGTCCATCACATACATAAGGCATGCGTGTCTACAAGATACTTTTTCTTTGTATCACTTTTTCCTGTGGGATAAAACGTTATTTCAGTGATCTAAGGGGGTACGAACAAATTTGTACACGTCTGTGTAGTACTTCAAAATGTCTGTACTCCTCTGCATTAATGCTGCCATCACAAGAGTGTATATGACCTTTCTCAAGGTCACTGATACAACAACATACCATCACAGAGCCTTTTGGATTTAGCTGATAGCAGCCTGGATGGTTCTTTCCCTCTACGGTCTGTAGCAAACGGCACACACTTCCTCCAAAGGAACACACATTGTTTGATGCTGCATCTGACCCTAGAAAACTCAACACCACCCCGGGACAAGGTTGATATATTTTGCATTAAAATCTTCACATTTAATAGTGGAGTTTGTGTATTTGATCTGTACTGGAGTGCTGGACAAAATCTCAATCCTGCCTCAGTTTCAGAATCTTCAGAATATGCGGAGTTCAGGGCCGTGAATGGGATGGTTAAGTCAAATGTTTGCACTGCATGGAGATATTGTCAAATATCACCACCGCCTCTCCCTTGGCACACTTGTGTGGTACCAGAAATAACATTTTACTTTTCAGAATGGTTTTGGCATGTTTATGAAGTTGCAATATTTTTCAGTGTGATACAACACGAGTTGAAACCATACTAGCACAATTTTTCTAAGCTGCTGATTTCAAGGCTTGTTTAAAAAAACTTCAAAAAATAAATGTTATTATATGTTTTATTTTTGTTCAGAACAATGCACAAATGTTTTTCATTTGAAAAAAAAATGCACATATTGTATTTATGGATACGAGAGCCAGGTAATTTCAGGTGTACCTGTAATTTTGATTTATCTAATCAGATTTAAAAAATGAGCTACATATTAAAATCTGGAAATTATGTTAAAAAAGTATTATCAAAATCTAAATAAGGCTGTTAATAATTTATTCATCTGCTATCGATATACCTGCCTATTTCTGTTTAGGCTTATGGGGATCAGCTGGAATCTATCGCTCGGAAATCATGGAAAAATACATGGAAATGGTGTTAAAATAGGTATAAAAAAAGATGTGATTTCTTTATGGTTTATATGTGAACTTATGCGCTATAAGACAAAGAATTCCTCGTAACCAAGAGCTATTCTAAAGTACAGTGTTGCCATTTCATCTAAACAATGCATTTTATGCTCTAATACTGATTTGATTAAATCCTACTGATTACACTATCATATGAATCTATCAAGTTTACTTTTAACATATTAACTTTAAAAGAGACCTCTGTTTCAAATCTTTTGTATTATTTTTCACGATTAATATAAAAGTAACAATGATACATTGAGAATGTATATCACAACCATAACAAAAACAAAAAATACCTCCCACTGAGGGTTGTGCTGGTGCAGGTTCAGATGGTATCAAAATTGTGTTATCTTACAAAATATACCGAAAAGAAAAAAGAAAAGGATATCTTGGAATCTTGAGGTAGTACAGTGACCCCACCAACCTACCCCCCACCCAAATCTTTAAAGAAGTTAAGTAAAAGCACTTGGAATATTTGTGGATTTAAAAAAAGCATTTGATACAATAAACCATGATATTTTACTTACTAAACTGGAACGGTATGGCATCAGGGGTACAGTTTTACAGTGGGTGAGGAGCTATCTGAGTGACAGGAAGCAATTTGTGAGGCTGGTTGATTACTGTTCCAAATGTTTGAGCATTACTTGTGGTGTCCCCCAGGGGTCAGTGCTGGGACCTAAATTGTTTATTCTTTACATCAATGACTTTTGCCGAGTATCTAAAGTACTAAAACCTATTCTATTTGCTGACGACACAAATCTGTTCTGCTCTGGTACTGATTTACAAAAACTAATGCTTTATGTCACGACAGAATTGAGTAAATTGAAATTATGGTTCACTGATAACAAATTACCATTAAACATGAGTAAGACAAAAATAATATATTTTGGTAATTGGAGAAGTGATATGCCATGTTGAAAAGTTGAATTGGATGGCAGCGATATTGAAATAGTAAACAAAATCAGATTTTTTGGATTAATAATGGATGATCAAATTAGCTGGAAATCTCATATTAAGCATGTACAAAACAAAGTTTCAAAGAGCATTGCAGTACTTAACAGAGCAAAACAGGTTTTGGATTACAGGGCCCTCCACAGTATTTACTGTTAACTAGTTCTTCCATATTTCACTTACTGTGCAGAAATTTGGGGCAATAACTATAAAACCAGGTTACACTCATTACTCATACTTCAAAAGAGAGCAATAATTCATAAGGCTGGATATCGAGATCACACTAGCTCACTATTCTTACAGTCTAAAGTACTAAAACTCATGGATCTAGTGGCATTTCAATCTTCACAAGTAATGTTTAAAGCAAAAAATCATTCGCTACCGGATAAGATTCAGAAATTATTTATTGGGAGGGAAGGGGGTTATAATTTAAGGGGTAACCTAAACTTCAAATCTTTATTTGTGCGTACAACAAAAATACGTTTTGTTATCAGTTTGTGGAATTCAACTGTGGAATGGTTTGAATTTGGAGTTTGAAGAATGTACAAACATAAAACAAGAAGAAATATAAATAAATTGTTTATTTGAGGTATAAAAGTGAAGACTGTGTTTAAAGATCACCAGCTGCAGTGTTTTCTGCTGTTTTATCATGTTGTCTTTGTATTTTTATATACTTAGATATACGTATTATATTTATATCATAGTTATATTATATTTATATCATAGTTGTATTATATTTATGATAGAGCTTACATCTTGTATTAAACATGTTATTTTTGTAAAAATGATATATATTTATACAAATTAGTGTATGGTATAAAAAATAAATACAGACATATAATTTATGTTTAGTTGTGGAAAGGGGGTGGGATTAAATAAGTTTATACTTCCTCCCACTCCTTTTCAGACATGTAACTGAAATATCTGTTTTGATGTTGTTTTTTTTTCTTTATGTGGTGGAATGCCCACCTGTATTTGTTTTCTTATCTTTTTTCTTGTTTTTTATACATGTTCTAAATAAACAAACGAACGAACGAACGAACGAATGAAAAAGGCACACAAAAAGAGCAAAACAAAGTTGGCAGGCGTATTAATATGTAAACCTTGAGCTTCTCAAATGTCAAGGGTCCACCGTGTTCACTCTCTCATCTATGTTGTATGAGAATCATGGAAATAAGTCAAAAGGGTTGCCAGGTCTTATAAAATTTACCCTCTGAGCCTCTAATAGTTTTTTTTTTTTTTTTAAGTTTAGTTTAGTTTATTTTCGGTCATGACATCACAAAAATAAAAATAAGACAAACATCAAAATAACTTTTAAAAAATTTAAAAATGTAATTAAATTAAAAATGACAACAAGGAAACAAATACACTGTTCAAAGAAAACATTACAAAAAAAAAAGTTTCCAATATACACATAACATCCAGACCGAAAAAGCTGTAGGCTGAAGCAAAGCGTATTCATTGCCTTGCCTACCCTCAAAAGGATTACTTAAAAAAATGAAATAAAAGCAAGAAGTAAGAGATAAGTATGACTGCAAGCTGTAAAACAAATTGCCTCCATGGGGATAACAAAGATTCCTTAAACCTCAAGAAATAAGAGAGAAAAAAAGTGCGGTCTACATGTTTCCTTCATCCTTGAATAATCAAATCAAATCACCAAATAAATGAGTACCCAAATCAACATAGCAAGCATCACCGCTCATTACTTTGATATAGAGAAGTCATCCTTCTTTTCAATGTTTTTTTAAATAAGGTTAAGGTTCTACATGATTTCAAATCCCTCTCCAACTTATTCCATACATCCACCGCTGCCACTGTAATGCATCTCAGTTGGGTGTTGGTTCTAATTTTTTATTTCCTGTATATGCTCTCCCCTCTGAAGTTGTAATGGCTTCGTCTTAAAGCAGCACAATGCTTTTGTTGAGTTTGGCGGCTCCTTTGGACAAAAGTGCTTTACCAGTAGTGTGGAAGGGTTCCTACCATCCACCTCCAAGTAACATAGTGCCAGTGGAGGCGATACAGACCCCTCAGACCATGACAGAGGTGTCATTAAACCTGTTGTAAGTTGATGTACCATCACAATGACTCTGGAAATATTATATTAAGGTGGAAAAGTTACATAGTGCTGCTTTAAATTAAACATGTAATAAAAGAGAACTCTGACGCCCTTTTTTAAAAATTAGTTTCCACAATTTCCAGAGGTCTTAATTAAATGTCTTTTATGTGTTTTGGTCAAACTGTCCCCCCAGCCTCCATGAAGAGCAGCCCTCCCTGATCCTGCAGTCTCCCTCCCTGTGTGTTCAGTGTTGTGGTCGGGCGGAACTTTCAGCTCATGGCGGAACCAATGAGCGGGACCGGGGGGAAGTCGGACATCGCGGCGCGGAGCAGGCGGAAGTTTCGACGGTTGCTCCGGGTGAAGAGTGACAGCGTCGCAGCAAACAAGCAACTCTTTTCTCCCCTAATCCGGCCCGGCAGCCTCCCCTCTCCCTCTCCATCGCCCATGGCGTCCAACTCCGACATGGACATCGAGGGTGCGACGCAGCACCTGCGGGACATCCTGAAGCTCGACCGCCCGGGCAGCGGTGAGTGTGAGCGGGCTTAGGCCGCGAGGCCAGCGGGGGGGGCGCCCCGTGTTAGCCGGTTAGCTCCAGAGAGCTGCTGCACCGGTGGCGTTTAACCACCTGAAACCATTTAAATACCCCAATAACGAGGCTCCGCGTCTGCAGAGACAGTGAGTGATGTCTGAAACACCGTGACCAGCCTCAGCAGCTTTAACTCATCAATAAAGTAGCTCAATGATAACACGCAGTTAAGGGGGGTGAAAGAAACATTTTAATAAAACGCAGGTGTCCTAATATGTCAATAAAGTCCGTGGGTTTGTCTTACTGTATGGGCTTACTTGAACTAAATTCGCTTATTTCCACAGTGCCAGTTAACATAAAAGTCTAACTAAATACAGTTAAGTTCAGTCACTCACTATCCAATAATACAGTGATTCACCATGGTACTTTTTATTACAGGGTTCCTACGGGGGCTTGAAATCCTTGAAAGTGCTTGAATTTCAATGTTGTGTTTTCAAGGCCTGAAAAGTGCTTGAATTTTAGTTTAAGTGCTTGAAATTATAACTCTTGTGTCTTTCACAAAATTGGGATCAGACTGTATAGTGTAGTTATTAAGAATAATAAAATCAGTAAGATGGAACAAAACTAGGTGTTTACAGCACGATACAATGTACATAATTGTGATAAAAAGCAGAAAAAATAATTATGAGTATATATATTCCTGTAGATATTTTACCCCAGCGATAAGGTGCTTGAAGATTTTGAAAATGACCCTTGAAAGTGCTTGAATTTGTCCTTGAAAAATGTGTAGGAACCCTGCAGAGAGCTGCTGGACAAGTGGCATTTAACCACCTGAAATCACTTAAACCCCAATAACGAGGATCCTCGGCTGCAGAGACAGTGAGGGATGTCTGAAACACCGTGACCAGTTTCAGCAGCTTTAACTCTCATCAATAAAGTAGATCAATGATAACACGCAGTTAAGGGGGGGTGAAAGAAACATTTTAATAAAACACGGGTGTCCTAATATGTCAATAAAGCCTGTGGGTTTGTCTTACTGTATGGGCTTACATGAACTAAATTTGCTTATTTCCACAGTGCCTAAAACATAAAAGTCTAACTAAATACAGTTAAGTTCAGTCATTCACTAACCGATAATGCAGTGATTCACCATGGTACTACTTTTTATTACAGGGTTCCTATGGGGGCTTCAAATCCTTGAAAGTGCTTGAATTTCAATGTTGTTTTCAAGGCCTGAAAAGTGCTTGAATTTTTAAGTGCTTGAAATTATAACTCTTGTCTTTCACAAAATTGGGATCAGACTGTATAGTGTAGTTATTAACAATAATAATAAAATCAGTAAGATGAAACATAACTAGGTGTTTACAGCACGATACAATGTACATAATTGTGATAAAAAGCAGAAAAAATAATTATGAGTATATATTCCTGTAGATATTTAACCCCAGTGATAAGGTGCTTGAACATTTTGAAAGTGGTTGAATTTGTCCTTGAAAAATGTGTAGGAACCCTGCAGAGAGCTGCTGGACAAGTGGCGTTTAACCACCTGAAATCAATTAAACCCCAATAACGAGGCTCCGCGGAAGCAGGGACAGTGAGTGATGTCTGAAAACACTGTGATTTAAAACAGGTGTTTTCACTAACAACCTACCATCTACCTGCAGAGGAGCTGGTTTAGTGACCGGTTGGAACAACTGCTGGACAGGATTTTTACTTTATGGCACCTGGATTATACACCTCTGATTATATGCCAGTTCATAATAAAAATAAGGAATGGGTCTGGTTCAAGCTTTGACTTTGATTCAGTCCTCCTCATACAGGGGTAGGGAACCCTGGTCCTCGAGAGCCACAGTCCTGCACGTTTTAGACGTTGCCTTGAATCCACACACCTGATTCTAATTAAAGGTCGTCATCACTTAATCATTCAGGTCTTCACAAGTCTGATAAGGACACAGTCATTTGTATCATGGTGTGCTGAAGGAGGGGAACATCTAAAACGTGCAGGACTGTGGCTCTCGAGGACCAGGGTTCCCTACCCCTGTAAATACCTAATTTCCTGTATTTTTACACAATTATTTTTCAAAAATGTGTGCCTCTTTTGCATTACCTTGCAATCGAGATGTCTTTTTGTCCTTTGTTGTAGATACACATAAATAATCTCAGTTAAATTCAAACTTTGTGATAATTCAAATCTCATTGTTCAAAACAAGTCTTTAAGATTATTTTATGTCTATTAAATGCAGAAAAACAAAGCGCTATGACTCATACTTAAACACTGATCAACTATAATTTTAGTAATTTAAGGTTTGAATCAAAAAATTGTGATCAATGCTTAAGATGAGATGAGAGAAACTCTGGGTATTACTTGTATCCAAGTTACTGCAGAACCTGAGGTAACTTGTACTTGGTCAGTCACCATGTTAGTTTAGCCAGTGAACCTAACCTGGTCAGGCGCACGGTAGGCTTTGTTCTGTACACCTGAGTTCCTCTTTGTGTTTAATTTTATTAGGCAGTCAACCGTATGACACGCATATTGGACATGTATGTGCACAATAGTATGCCATTTTCTTTTTTTATTGAAGAGTCAACATTATTAATATTTATAGCTGTATTTGCATCAGACAAGGATGCTTAGGCTCCAGGTAGAATGTTTGGCAGACCCCAAATATTTTTATCAGGCAGTACTGTTTTTCATTTACATACAAACATGATTTTATCTGCCTGTGCCTGTGGGTCACCCATCATGGCCATGCCAGTTTTAGCTCTCATTTTAGCTGTTCAGCATGCTGAAGATTACTGGCGTACAAGGTACTTTCCATTCAGGCATTCCAGTCTTTCATATACTGTATTAATAAGTTGTTGCCCTCATCTATCTCTTATTTGGTCTTTTGTGTATGAACGGTCATGCTCTTGTGAGCCAGTTTCACGTGTGTGGGCCACATTTGTTCAGTCAAGCTGTGTGCATGTCATGTGCAAGACAATATTTCTTTGTGTCAGCTGTGCGCAAGTATTCTACAAATGTAACTTTTAGTTTTAGATTGTCTGCCTACGTTTCTTACTCAAAGTTTCTCTCCCATTTGTTTGACCTCTGTTTTTACCTCCAACGGTGGGACAGTTGTGACATGAAAATGTCTCAGCATTACACCGTGGGGGTGTTCACAACACATGAGTTGCATCATGTTTTTATCCTGCGTTGCACTTTGGGAAGCCATATCGTAACTACACATTATTCGTTGCCATGGTTATTTTGACTGTGTGAGAAAGAGAGCAAGCATGTGTGTTGTTTCTTTTACAACATGGAGCTGCTTCTTAGGAAGAAATGGAGAATGAGGAAACTAAAGTAAAAGACCTGTACCAAACAGTGGTATTCTAAGAAACTGCATGAGAACAGTACACACTGAACTGTACTACAGCTACAGAATGGAGAAAAGACCCCAGGACAGTAAAACTTCTCATTTACCTTGTCATGATGAATTATCTAGTTTCTGTCAGCAGTGCTGATACAATGCAGAAGCTTAAAATCTTTAATTCATTGGAAGCTTATGAACAGATCTGATGTTTGCACATGTCTGCAAACTGCAAGATTTCAGTTAAATATTTTTATAGAGTAGGAGATGGGCATTGTTTTATGATCCTATAATTATATTAAAGTTGGCAAAAAGGGCTCTTTTTTGTTTAAAATCAATTTCACTTTAATCTGAATGAGAAATTACTTTGTGCTGCTGTAAATGACTTTTGTTCATCATGCTACTTGAGTGTATTGCTAAAAATATTCATAGGCTTATATTCTGAAAGTGGCATAACAAAGACAATTCACAATTATATCCGAGTCAAACATTAACTGAAATGTAATAATGTGGAAGTGTTACCTTTGATGCCACTAAGCGTACTGAGAAGGTGTTGGGGACAAGAACTTGTCCAATATGATATTAATGTCCATTAACTTTGAAATCTAGGATTCATTTCACAATCACCTACTGTTTTTTCCTATAATTGTTGAGGAATCATTTTATAGAGGAAGGTCTATAATTAGATTTTGATGTCCATAAAGCCTCTGGCAACATGGGAGCTAGTAGACAATTTAGCCTGTTTTAACGTTTGATTCATATGATGACTTTTCTCTTACTAGACCCTTCTTTTAAGCCCTTTGGAAAGGATTCATTCCCCAGTAAAAGAGTTACCCTGCTTCTAAATTCCCTGTATGTTTCAATGCATCATGGAGAAAGAATTGTTCAGAAATTAATTGGGTGCGAGCTAGTGTGCACAAAGTGGGGTTTTAGAACGCATTCACTCATGCTAAAAACATTATTGTTTACTGAAGCGTACTCTTAAATTAAATACTTAACCTGCTGTACAACTTGTGCTTTTTATTATTTTACCTCTTTTCTTATTATATTTGTTATTTACTGTTT
This sequence comes from Cololabis saira, assembly GCF_033807715.1. Lineage (NCBI taxonomy): Eukaryota > Metazoa > Chordata > Actinopteri > Beloniformes > Belonidae > Cololabis > Cololabis saira. The sequence continues at coordinate 19,617,547 of NC_084591.1, read as the reverse complement.
AATTGTGCCTTGCTGCTTTTAATGTTGATGTAAAGCACTTTGAATTACCTTGTGTTGAATTGTGCTATGCAAATAAACTTGCCTTGCAAAAAAGAATTTAGTCAGACACCAGTTGTGCATGATGAGAGAGGCCTAATTTTCATCACAGATATCTCAACTGTAAGACAAAATGGAAGAACAAAAAAATCCAGAAAATCCCATTGTCTGATTTTTTTTTTTTTTTATTTTTTATTTTTTTTATTTTTCTTTTAAAGAATGTAATAGGAAATTATAGTGGAAAATAAATATTTGGTCAATAACAAAAATTCATCTCAATACTTTGTTATATACCCTTTGTTGGCAATGACAGAGGTCAAACGTTTTCTGTAAGTCTTCACCAGGTTTTCACACTGTTGCTGGTATTTTGGCCCGTTCCTCCAAGCAGATCTCCTCTAGAGCAGTGATGTTTTGGGGCTGTCCATGGGCAACCCGGTTAAAACAGGTGCCATTAATACAGGTAATGAGTGGAGGACAGAGGAGCCTCTTTAAAGGAGAAGTTACAGGTCTGTGGAAGCCAGAAATCTTGCTTGTTTGTAGATGACCAAATACTTATTTTACCAAAGAATTTACCAATTAATTCAGTAAAAATCCTACAATGTGATTTCCTGGATTATTTCCCCCCCATTCTGTCTTTCATAGTTGAAGGGAACCTATGATGAAAATTACAGGCCTCTTATCTTTTTAAGTGGGAGAACTTGCACAATTGGGGGCTGGCTTAAACCCACTGTACTACTGTGAGAACAAGCATACATCTTCAACCATTCAGTTTTATTTTCTCTTTCTCAAATTTAACTTCCACAGATGCACAGTCAAGTGATGGCCTGAGAAAGACATCTTTCAACGGAGAACTAAATGGGTTGCTGGGAGTAGGCCTGCTGGGAACCACTGATCGCTCAGCCATGTCAGAATCTACCAGACCCATCTCCACAGATTTGAGCACTGCTGAGGAGACTCAGACAATGTGGGTAGTCTGTTACTTAAGCCTCCTATCTTTTGTATCTGTAAGAAAACGGAATGTTGAAAAACTGAATCGACGTGCTGCATTTTCAGATGCCTTTCTGGTGACGATGGATCCAGTTGTAAGCCCATCACTTCCAACAATGTGGAGATAGTAGCGAGTGAAGACTCGAGCATCAACAGCAAAGCACGGGGCAGCAACAAGGTAAGAAAGACACAGGGTCCGACGTTCACTTTTTGACTCACTAGTCAAGTGGGATGGTAGATAAAATAATCCACTGGGCAAGAATACTTTTTACTGGTCAAAATAATAACTTGCCGTTTTGTGTTCCATACACATTAATTTAAATACATTTTATTATGTTGAATCCAAACTTGAGAGGAGTCTACAAAAAAGTTGTATTTTTTGTGTGTGTGTGTCTAAGGGATACAAGCATCCCAAGATTCTAAAATGACAGTGGCTCTGCAAAACACGAAACTGGTCATTGACTGAAGAACCTCAGAAAGAAGTTATTTGCAATCCACAAACACAACAGCAGGAGTGGTAGAAGGTGGCTGCTGGTCATATTTGTGAAACACAATTTGGGCGAAGCTGCTATGTAATTCCTGTTATTATTTAGCGTGGATCCACCACCCACTCCACCTCCTGCATCGTCCAGCTCCTCTGATGTTGGTGGACCCGGCAGCGATGCCAACCAAGTTACATAGCACCACTCAATAACGCCTCCTGAGTTGTCTCCCCTCCAGTCGGGTTCAGGCGCCCGGGAGGCAATAACACGCCTCATGTTTACGTTTCCCAGTGTTAAATGTACCCAGTTTTAAATGTGTTCTAGGAAATCTGATCACAAGTACCCAACACTAATGCAAGGTCTGAACACATTCGAAGATGGATTCAGATGCCTTTAAAGGTGGTATGGAACACTTGTGTCCACATTCTCTTCATAATCAGAATACCAAAATATCCTGGGATGGATTCAGGCCCTGCCTAATAAACTTAACATCAATTGTGGCTTTAAGTAATTCGGTTTTACACTCAAATGGCTGCAATAAAGATCTTTGTTGCTCAATAGTCGATTTCTTAATATTTTTGACAAATATTGAACATATTTAATGTATTTTATATAGTTATGTCTGTGGAGATTGAAATTATGAAACACTTTGTGTTTGCAAGTAGGCTCTGGGTGTGAATATGCTACTTTTGATTGGATTTCTCAGGATGCATGTCATTGCAGGTTTCGAATAGGGCCACTGTATACTTGAAAATGACTGTTGCTACTATTTTTATACCTTCTCTCGAACTTCATAGGGTGTCATAATCTTGCTTTCTTATAAAAGCTGCTTTTTTTTTTTTCTTCCACTTCTCCTCCCCATGAATCGAGCACTGTTTTCCATGCTTGGGAGCACAAATTTGTGGGTCTAAAATGACTCAAGAAGTCCGATATAACCCAAGTCTTTCACTTTGTTGAGAGCCCAGCAAGTCTGAAAATATGTCACTCAGCTCATCGTTGGGATCAACAGTCTAGTGACATCACTAAGCACAGATCAGATTAATCAGGCACCCTAGTCTCTGTCTTCCTGCAACATCTCGTCATGCTGCATTTGCTATATCTTAGAAGTTGACAGAGTAAATTACATTGCCAATTTCAACAGATACACACGCCATGGAAGAGAGCGCTTGAGTGGAGTCAGTTAACTCACTTCACCTAAAGCTGCTGTTATGAACAGAAATGTCCTGTTCCCCATGGGTACTTTATTCATTTTACCAAATAAAGATGTTTTATCAATATCTCTGAAAATCAACCTTAAAAAAACCCCAACATGTCTCCGTTTAATATTTTAAACTGTCATGTAACGTGTCAGTGAGAAATGAGTGGGTCAGTAAATAGTGGGGGAGTGTATTTATTTATAAAAACATGGAAGACAGTTGGACTTCTATTGGACAAAAAGGACTTGTATTCATCTTAAAATATCAGTTTCAATTAAATTTGAAGAAATATTTTCTTACGTTTCCAAAGTGTCATCTTGCTACAGTGATCTTGCCTGACAGTTTTCAGCAAAAATGGAAATGTTCCCATCCCAGTGGGACAACTGTACCGCTGACAACATTATGTGACACGCCAGCAATGATCAAACTAGCTCCCAAATCTATAGTGGTCATCATAACAGGACACTAAGATGCTTTAGAAATGAATAATGAAAGAGAACATGAGACATTCACAGAGGACAAATCCAAACAACTGTAAATCTTAGACAGCGGTGTAAAAGCTACTTAACCTCCGCCCCTAAAGGGGACACAAAGTGTTTCAAATTGAAAAAATGTCTCTTCTGCTTTAACAGGGAATTGTCTTTCTTTTTTTCCCCCTCAGGTTAAGATTCAACCTGTTGCAAAGTACGACTGGGAACACAAGTATTACTATGGGAGACTGATAGCTGTGTCCAACTCCTTCCTGGCCTACGCCATCAGAGGTGAGTCTGGATTGATATTGAGAGCTGGTGCTAACCTTGCACTGGTTCCAGACTGTTTGCTACCCGTATTTCTAATACCCCATTGCACAGGATTTAAAGGATCTGGGAACCTGCAGGATTTTGTTATTACGGAGAACGTCTGTGATTTTAATTCCCTCCGACTGTATCGTGTCTGTGATTTTTAAAGCAAAATTTCTCCATAAATGACCCACCCTATATAAGCAAACACAGATGATTTAACTCCGTCTGAACGCACATGTCTTCATGTCTTCAGCACTTACCAGTGCCCCAACACGTTCACTGGTTAAAAGGTGAACAGTACTATGTGCATGTCTGGCCTTATGTCAATTAGGTCTAAATCTGTCTAAACATTTTTAGCTGTAATTCTGACCTCTGGGCTGCATTCCAGTTGAAACTTTCAACTAGGAACTTAAATACAAATGCAATGCATCATTTATATGGTTATCATTTTGAGTACCGTAGTTGTCCCTGTTGTTCTTGATAATTAACTTTTACTATCGACTTTTTTTTCCCCCTCAAGACAATCTTTTCCATGAAAACCATTTAAGTTCCCCCCTGTTAAGCTACTATTTGGTATTACATGCTATTGTCTTTGATACTATGCTGCCTGTTTTGAATTTCTGTTTTTAAACTGACCATTTCTTTCCACCTAGGAACCAACAATCATGCTATGATTCGGGTCCTGAGTTTGGAATTGAATGAGCGATCCCTACTTAAAGGATTCACCGGGGCTGTCACAGATCTGGCTTTTGCTCACCTCGATTCGTCGCTGTTGGGTTGTGTTGATGAAGCAGGAAACCTGATGGTCTGGCAGCTCACATACACCAGTGGCAAAATACTGTATCCAGACATGTGGGAGAAGCAGAAGGGTGTGTGGGAGGATGTGTAGATCTGTGAGTGAGATTGGATGTTACGGCTTGTACCTGTTAAGTTTATATTATCTCTATGTATTTGAAAGTGAAGATAACCATTTAGTTCATGCCAGATTGAATGATTTCATAGAGACGTATGATCTTTCGCTCCCGGTTTGTGATCGGCAATACAGAAGCAGATCCTTCAGGACTTTAACTTTCCTTAACCCGAGTTTATTACAGAGATCAGATAATGGTTCATATTCAACGGCCAGAAGATACTCCCCTCAGCTCCCACCGTCGCCTCATCTGGTGCCCGTTCATCCTGGATGACAATGAGGAGAACCAGGATGACACAAGTCAAACTCTGGCCCTTCTACATGAAGACAGGGTATCTGTGTTTTTTTGTTGTGTTTTTTTACACAAAAGTCTTTGTCCCAGCAGAAAAGATAAATTCATTGAAATTGCAAATGTTAAAACTGGACAGATACAAGGAATCTCACAGAGGACAGATTTTTACAGTAGAAGCAACTTGACCTTTACTACAGGAATTGTAAATTAACAGGTTTATGAACCATCTTAAAATAGGTAGTAAAAAATAAATGAGTTTTATGAGCGTTAAAAATTACTGTTAAGTTACATATAGGGAAATAGTCCCATGACTGAGAAAGAGGGTACATTCAAAAGATGAAAGATGGCAACCTGAGATTACTGCGTTCCAATATTTGATTCAAATCAAACAAGTTATATCATAAGAAAAGTGAATAATGTTCCACCTCTCTTCTAGGCTGAAGTGTGGGACCTTGAAATCTTGAGAGCCAACAACAGCAGTTGGCCTGTTAATGCTACAGATCTCAAAGAAGGTCTTATCACAGTGAAGGGCCACACCCAGGTAAGACTAATGACGTTTTCCACAGCCAGTGATTTGACTTGACACGGTGCATTTATTATTCAATTCATTGAATATGACTACATTCCTCTAAAGTCTTCTATTTTTTTAAGTCACTGAAAACTATTTTGTGCACAACTGCATAAGCAAACCTACAAAAGAATCACTAAATTGAATGGTGTGATGGGACATAAAGAGAGTTGTGCATAAATGAATTCAGTGAACTGAAGAAATGTTAAAAATGGTGAACCAGAATTCCACCACAATTATGTGACAAACTCATCCTTTCCTACAGAAACATAATTGCTTCTAGTTCTAGTTCTTCTGCATGGCAAGCAAAGCTGCCATTGCATCATTGGACTCAGCCAATAAATCTGACTGATCAACTGATCATTATTATGCAGTATCATTTTGCAGCTCTGATGTTCTGTCATAACTGAATCACAATGTATCCTGAAATTGCAGGTCTGCAGAGAAAGGGGTAAACAAAAAACCCATTATTTTGGCAGTTATGGAGAATTGCAGTATAGCATATACATGATTCTGTTTTACAGAAATATAAATGGGACGGCAGGTGCTTGGGACTGCTTCTTGCTTAGGTTGTTTATGTGGATTCCTCACGTCAATGACTGTACGCTGCTTAATCTCTGTCCCTGCAGCGAGTCAGTGAAGGTGCACTGTCTCCTGACGGAACAGTGTTGGCGACAGCCAGCCATGACGGATACATAAAGTTCTGGCAGATATACATAGAAGGTGGACAAGACAAGCCCAGGTAAGCTGGTTCACTGTCGTTGACCAGAGGTTCCCCAACGTGTTCTGGTGGGGCTCCCTTTCAGGGATCCATACTAACTTTTTCACAGGTAGCACTGGTGCCACCTAGCTTTTCATTTAGTAGCACCAAAACAAATTAGGTAGCACCATATTTTTCATTGCACATAACATATTTAGAAACACTACAATAAGGTTCCCTCAATTAACATTAGTTACATTATTAAGCATTACGGTAATTAACTGTTTAAAAATTAACATTTATTATGTATAGGAAACACATATAGCCTACAGTTAGGCTAATTCATGTTTACTACTCAGAGTTAGTTAATAAATTAAAAGTTGGATAATATAATTTATATAAATGCTTAGTAATGTTAATGTACTAACTAATGTTAGGCTAATTAAGGTGACTTTATGGTAAAGTGTTACCTCTGTGTGTTTTTATAAGATACCTGATCATTTACCTACAGAAATGAGACACACTCCTTACCTTCTGCATGAGCGTGTTCAACCTCAATATGGCCAATAAGCAAATTGCAAGGTCTTCCATCTTCAACTATACATGCATATATATACGATGCAGCGGTCCCTGCACGTCTTGTGTTTTTGACTGTCATTGTGGAGTTTTAATGACTGGACTTTAAATTGTGTTGATCCATTTACAAACTGTGTCCTTCCTGCAACTGACGGGCCACATGCCCTGCAGTGGACACACACCATGGCCTGTCCCTCGTATCTTAACCACAGGAACTGTGTCAGCCATTGTTCTTCCCCTAAACGTCTAAAATGCATAGAAATGTATATATTTTATATGAAAAAACTAAATGCTGTAATAGCATTGAACTTTCATGACTGTACAGACAGCCTGAACCTGAGCATGGTCATCGTAAATTAAACAAAGTCTGCCTGCATTGGGCAGTTAAACAGAACCGCACCTAAATTAAATGACAAAACGACAAAAGACAAGCAGCTCCTTGTCTTTCAGAACTGTAGTATGGAACTCCGAACAGATCTGCTCAAAGTTCAGTGATGAGGAGCTCACTTCGTGAGCTCCACTGAACTATTTGTTATAATTTTGATTATTTAATTCTTTATTGATTTCATAAAATATTCAAATTTTTTGAGATTTTTTTATTTGGGGTTTTCATTAGCTGTGGGCCATAATCATCAAAATTATAACAAATAAAGGCTTGAAATATTTCACTTTGCATGTAGTGGGAAATAATATATTTGTTTCACCTTTAGTTGAATTTACTGAAACGAATTAAGTTTAGCAATATATTCTAATTTTCCGACCTTCACCTGTATATTATGACCAATAAATAAGAGCATAATATATGTCCCATATCATAGCATATCAAGCTCATGGGATGTTTCAGGTATGAGGAACTGTGCAACAGATGCCTGGCTCCTCTGGGATGTTACATTACGTTTCTGGAGGGTTCCCTGCAGCATGCTGTCTAACACACCTCTGGGAGACCTCTGTTTCTTCTTTTAGGATGAGGTGGGGTGTCTGGAGCCTCTGGAGACATCTTGACTTTTTTTTTTTGTTTAAAGCCGCGCGTGTCGGTGCAGTTAGCAGCAGTGAGAGGTAAAGGCTGATTTATGGTTCTGCGTCAGACCAACGCAGAGCCTACGCCGTACGTTGCGCGTCGCCGCGTACCCTACGGCATAGGCTCTGCGTCGATTTAACGCGGAACCATAATTTACGCTTAACTAGGCAACGGAGCGCAAAGGGGTTCCGTATTGGTTCAATACGGAACGCAACTTTTAATTCCCAATTACGTAACAATTCCGTATTTCAAGGGACGGGTGGCAAGCCTACCCCCCACTCTCCCCCGCCTCTTTTGCCAACCTGTCACTCTCTTCATCAGAAGAAGAAGAATCCATGATTCTTGTCGCTCCCTCTGCTAACCCTTCTCCTCCTCCTCCACCACCACCAGCCTCGTTTGTTGCCTCCATGGTTGCCTCTGGCACATTTTTCTTCTTAAAATAATCGACTATAGACCGCTTCATACTGCATCTGCTTTGTTTACCTTTTTGAGCGCGCTGCGTGTTCGCGCGTGTGGCCGCGTGCACTGCTGTGCACGTAACGTGCGCAGACGTCACCAGGTGCAGTCAGACAGAGAGAGAGGAGAAATAGGACTCGCAGGAATGAGCCAGAAAGTAAGATTGTATTATCAACCACTCCATTAATTCAATTCAATTCAATTCAATTTTATTTATATAGCGTCTAATACAACAGAGTTGTCTCTAGACGCTTTACAGAGACCCATACCCAGAACATGACCCCCGAGCAGTTATTACATAAACAATGGCAGGTAAAAACTCCCCTAGTGGGAGAAAAACCTTAAGCCAAACAGTGGCAAGGAAAAACTCCCCTTTAGGAGGGAAGAAACCTTGAGCAGGACCAGGCTCATCAGGGGGGACCCTCCTGCCGAGGGCCAGACTGGTGGGTCAGGGACGGCAACAGCACAGCAGGCAGGTGGAAGCAGCAACGGGATGACCGGGGGTGGGGACCGCAGGCCAGCACACAGCTCCCGAAGCTCCGGCCCAATCAGCAAGTCCCAGGTTGGGGTGCAGGGTCAGGAAAAGACTTGTGCTCCGTAATGCAAGCTACAAGCCACCCACGGCCACCTGCAGGACAAAAGAGAGAAAAGGGAGGAGAAGGGGGGGCCAGCAACGGGATGACCAGGGGTGGGGACCGCAGGCCAGCACGCAGCTCCCGAAGCTCCGGCCCAATCATCAAGTCCCAGGTTGGGGTGCAGGGTCGGGGAAAGGTTGAGAAGGGGCAGGGCCAGGGAGAGGAGTCTTGAGGGACGAACATTCTCCCCCGCCCAAAAGGGGCCGTTACCCTGCCCCCCTCACTCCCACACTGCAGGTTCCGGTGTCCGGCAAAGGATGCTGCAACATGGACAAAAGAGAGAAAAGGGAGGAGAAGGGGGGGCCAGCACAAGAAACCACAGGAGCGACTCTGACACACTAAAGTTTACACTACCTAGAGATTTACCAACACCAGCTAGAGGTTTACTAAACACTAACTATAGGCTTTACTAAACAGAAATGTTTTAAGTTTAGTTTTAAAGGTGGAGGTGGTGTCAGCCCCCTTAACCCAGATTGGAAGTTGGTTCCATAGTAGTGGCGCCTGATAGCAGAACGCCCGCCCTCCAAATCTACATTTAGATACTCTAGGAACTACGAGTAAACCTGCACTCTGAGAACGGAGAGCTCTGACAGGAACATAAGGCACTATCAGGTCTTGCAAATAATGCGGAGCTAAGCCGTTTTGGGCTTTATACGCAAGTAGTAGAATTTTAAATTGGATTCTGAATTTTACGGGTAACCAATGGAGCGACGCTAACACTGGCGAGACGTGGTCTCTCCTGCTAATTCCTGTCAGTACTCGTGCTGCTGCATTTTGGATCAGCTGGAGCCTATTCAGCAAATTACTTGGACATCCTGCTAACAACACATTACAGTAATCTAGTCTAGAAGATACAAACGCATGAACTAGTTTTTCTGCATCACTCTGTGAGAGGATTTTCCTAATCTTTGCAATATTACGGAGATGGAAAAAGGCTATTTTACAAACCTGATTGACATATGGTTTAAACGACAAATCCTGATCGAAAATAACACCAAGATTTCTCACAGTTGCACTGGAAGCCATCGCAACACCATCTAATCCCTTCCTAAGATGCTCTGGACCAAGAATGATAACCTCTGTTTTATCTGAATTTAGAAGCAGGAAATTTCTGGACATCCAGTCCTTGATGTCCCTAAGACATGCCTGAAGTTTAACTAACGGTTCTGTTTCATCCGGCTTCATAGACAAATAGAGCTGCGTATCATCAGCATAACAATGAAATTGTATGCCGTGATTCTGGATTATACTTCCCAACGGCTGCATGTATAAACTGAACAAGATTGGCCCTAGCACTGAACCCTGCGGAACACCATAACAGACCCTTGACTGTTCTGAAGAAACCTCATGTACATGAACAAACTGGAACCTGTCAGATAGGTATGATTTAAACCAACATAGAGCTGTCCCTTTAATCCCAACAACATGCTCTAACCTGTGCAGTAAAATGCCATGATCTATAGTGTCAAAAGCAGCACTGAGGTCCAGTAGAACCAGTATGGACACTAATCCCTTATCTGAGGCCATAAGGAGGTCATTCGTGACTCGAACAAGTGCTGTCTCTGTGCTATGATGCATTCTGAACCCTGACTGAAAGACTTCAAACAGATCATTTCTATACAAATAGTCACATAACTGGCTTGAAACTGCCTTTTCCAGAATTTTAGACACAAATGGAAGGTTGGAAATTGGTCTATAATTAGCTAAGGTGTCTGGGTCAAGAGAAGGTTTTTTAAGTAAAGGTTTAATTACTGCGACTTTGAAAACCTGTGGTACATATCCTAAACTTAGGGATAAGTTAATTTGGTCCAGTATTGTCGTACCAATAAGAGAAAAAATATGTTTGAATAGTCGAGTCGGGATGGGGTCTAACATACATGTGGTTGACTTAGCTCTATTAACGAGTGAAGTCAGCTCAGGGAGGTCTATAGGATCAAAACAGTCTAGAGACAAGTCAGAGCCTAGGGAAGTCGCTAAAGCTGAAGAAACACCTACAACCGGCTGGTTGATTTCTTCTCTAATTCTCGCGATTTTACTGTTGAAGAAGCCCATAAAGTCCTCACTACTGAGAGCTGCAGGAATGCACGGCTCAACAGAGTTGTGACTCTTTGTCAGCCTGGCTACAGTGCTGAACAGAAAACGTGGGTTACTTTTGTTATCCTCTATCAACGTTGAATAATAAGCTGTTCTGGCTTTGCGAATGGCTTTTTTATATACTATTAGAATATCTTTCCATTCACGATGAGAGTCTACAGACCTACAAGAGTACCACTTCCTTTCCATTTTACGCACGTTTTGTTTCAACATGCGGATATCTGAATTATACCAGGGAGTTAAGCTCCTGTGGCTAGAAACCCTCCTTTTCAAAGGAGCAACTTCATCTAAAGCTGAATGCAACAAATCAGCAGTGTTACTAGCAAGGAAATCAACATCTGCAGAGGTAGAACCCAGGTCACTGGCCTCGACTACATCACTATTTCGCACTGTCGTAAGATAAGCAATGGCCTCCCTAAATTTAACAATAACTTCATCAGACAAACATCTGCTAAAATAATACCTCCTATTTTGCACTTCAACATCAACAAAATTAAATTCAAACGTTATTAAGTAATGGTCGGATAAAAGGGAGTTTACAGGTGACACCAACAGACCATCAGTTTCAACACCGTAGGTGAGAACGAGATCGAGAGTATGATTAAAACAGTGCGTCGGTTTATCCACTTTTTGTGAGATACCCATTGATTCTAGAAGAGAATCGAAGGCTAATTTAAGATTATCGCTTTCAACATCCATATGAATGTTAAAATCACCCACTATGATGAATTTATCTGTGCTGATCAATAATCCAGAAAGGAAATCTGAAAATTCAGACAAAAACTCCAGATACGCACCAGCAGGGGGCCGGTACACTACCACTAACACAACTGGCTTCTCTGATTTCCGGCTCGGAAATTTCAGACCAAGCATGAGGCTTTCAAATGTATTATAGTTGCACTTAGGTTCAATTTTTGTTTCGAGACCGGAGTTATAAATTGCTGCGACTCCTCCGCCTCGGCCCGTGCTTCTAGGAATGTGATGATTAAAGTAGCCGGGCGGAGTTGATTCATTCAAACTAACATACTCTTCCTCCTGTAACCATGTTTCTGTTAAGCAGAAAATATCACTCCTGCTCTCTGTAATTATATCATTTACCATTAATGCACTAACACAGCCGAGTGGGAAAAAAAAAATAAAAAACATTTTTTCCCACTAGTCCTCTTGCAAGTAGCACCGGAGCGACTTCATTAAATTTTAACTCGCACCTTAATAAATTAGGTCGCATATGCGACCTAATAGGTCGCACTCTGGAGCCCTGCCCCCTTTGCTTTATAATAACATTTTCTTCCCATTTTTCTTTCTAAATGTTGTACAGATGTCTTCATGAGTTACGCCCTCACGGAGGACGTCCCCTGTCCTGCCTTCTTTTCTGTGACAACCACAAGAGACAGGACCCAGAGTCAGTACCCATTTGTACACAAGGCTTTCACTGAAGATTGTAACGTTTGTGTATTCCGAGTCATACTGATTGATTCCCTTATTTGCCTGTAGAGTTCCTTTCTGGCGGTTTCTGATCACAGGAGCAGACCAGAATCAGGAGTTGAAGATGTGGTGCACCGTTTCCTGGACCTGTTTACAAACCATCAGGTTATTTCTGAAGTTTTTCATTTTGAGTTGATATTGTCTCCATCGCCTTTCACCTTTTGTCATATGACACGACGGTCCTCTGGTATATGTTTGTCAGCTTTCAATGTGAGGTTCTTAGCGCTGACCCATAACTTCAACAACTGCTGAGACATGCTGGCATATACCAGCATAGTTCCTGTACAGGTGAACAGAGACTTAGCGTTGCCAAGCTTTCTCTCTGCTTGGCAATTCATGACGAGGGGTAACACATTTAGTAGAATTAAAAACACAACATTTTAACCAAGTCTAAATCAGATAACCCAATGAATGTACTATCTACCCGGAAGACTCCTTTTAGATGATGGTTCCCACGTTCAGTTTAGCTCCCAAGTGAAGTTGAGGTTGATTTATTAATTTTAAATTTGAATCATTTAGCATGTGCTTCTGGTTTACATTGTACTTGAACAACAACAATTGAACAATATGTAAATATACTAATTTGGATGACCCCCCCCCGTAGGTTCTGTCCAGATCCATTCAACTCATCAGTTCTGCCAGGTCTCAAGGCCAGTTTGGACCTCTCTGCTGAATATCTCATCCTGACTGATGTGCAGAGAAAGGTCGGTACAATGTTTTCAGATGGGAGGTTTAAGGAATATTTGGAAAGATTAAATCAATTTAAAGATGTTATACATACTGTATACCAACAAAATCTCTCCATCTGGAAAAATTAAAACTTTAATTCAAGTCTTCTTTTGCTTGGAAGAGCAAGTTTGGGTTGATCTTGTTAGGTGCATCACTGCCACTACTGTTTTTGCTCTCTCTGCCTCGCGCTTCATCCTCCACCTGACATCATACTTCGACAGGTTCTGTATGTGATGGAGCTGCGGCAGGACCTAGAAAGGGGAAAGGCCAGTTTCACAGCCGTGTCAGAATTCCTGCTCACCCACCCAGTGCTCAGCTTCGGAGTCCGGGATGTCAGCCACAGCCGACTGCGACACACCGAGGTCCTCCCCGCAGAGGAAGAGAGCGAGAGCATAACAACAGGTGCTTACCTGCACATATACACTTACACTGGTGCAGTGACATAAATCACATTTTCTCCTTGATTAAACATTATGTTTCATGTCTTTGTCCTCCAGAAGGAACTCAAGGCCCCACAGAGTCCAAGTCTGGGATCCAGATTAAACTCTACTGTGTCCATACCAAGTGAGATTTCCTCCGTTGTTAATGTCTCTTAAACTCATGTTGCTTTAAGTTTAGCAGAATGAACCGTACATTTTCCAAGGAGCAGTTTGGCATTGAGTTTGGGTTTAATGAAACGTGCAGTTAAGGATAAAAATGATCATCACCAAGATTGATCCATTTTAAATGTTTTCAAAACAGTGTTGTGTGCGGCTGACATCCATGGTCCACTCAAAAATAACTAATTAACACAGAAACCCCCTAAGAATCTCAAATGGGGTCCATATGTGAACAGCAGCTGTGGAGAAGTGCTATGAAATTCTCATGTACTTGACTCTGTGAGAGCAGTTTATGATTGTGTCTCCCAGAGGGAGAAGAGTGGCTTAACAGTTTAACGTCTTGTTATTTAGCAGCAGAATCCTTCAAATTTCCTTCTCAGTCTTTCACATTCTCATCAGCTGTCATGCTGCTCCTTGTGTATTGTGACGATCACTTCACAGACTGCGGTCGAGTAGCCGACCATCACTTTAGCTTGTTTACCGTATTTTCACGACCATTCGGCGCACCGTGTGGAAAGGCGCACCCTCAGTTTTGTGTGTCATTTTTGGATTTAAAACACACATACGGCGCACCGACCCAAAAAGCGCCGTCTACAGACACGGAGCGCGCACACACGCGCGCCACAAAACACACACACGCGTGTTGCAGAACACACACACAAGCACACAACTGTGCTTATTTAAAAATAGAGCGGGAGCAAAACTTAGTTTGATTGTATTTTATTTCAGTTTTTACATTAATCAAACCCTTCAAAGTCTTCATCCTCTGTTTCAGCATTAAAGAGCTCCACTAATTCAGCTGTGCCAGTCCGAATTTCCTCTCTGTCAGAGTCATTTCTGTGCCGTGCGGCCCCTCGGAAATGCCGGCTTTTGCAAATGCCCGAACAACAGTCCCAACAGACACGTTAACCCACGCATCAACAATCCATGTGCAATCCGTGACATAACTTGCCCGGCGCTGCCTTCCCCTCTTGGTGAAGCTGTGTTCCCCCTCAGTCATCCATCTCTCCCACGCTGCTTGCAGCCTCACTTTGAACGGCCGGTTCACACTGACATCCAGCGGTTGGAGTTCCTTCGTCAGACCTCCAGGAATAACAGCCAGCACAGCGTTCATATTTTTAACTTCTTTTTTTACACTGAGATGGGCGCGCATAGAATCACAGATCAGCAGCGATGGTGATGTGTGAAAGAAACCACCGGGACTTTTCATACCCCGTTGTGCGGATCCCCACCGTGCCCCACCATTCACACGCCCCCTTCTCCCTTTACCGTTCTCATGGTGGCCGTCCGCCTTGCATTACCGTAATACAGGTAATACAATGGGCGCACTGTTTCATTGGGCACGCGGCACATATTAAAAAAAAAAAAATAATTTCTGTGCGCCTAATGGTCGCAAAAATACGGTAATCGCACCCACTTCACACATTTCTGCAATAGCACGTTATGTTATTTTGGATATTCATGTGTATGTGTAAAGTAGGTGTGTAGGAGAAAGATAAACGAATCAAACTTTACTGAGGACATTTCCACAAATAGTCAAAATTGCAAAAACTGTTTACCCGACAAAGTTCTAGTACAGAAATATTACTAGGTCACTAGGTCAAACTTACTGTAGTTGCACAGCAGCACATGTATCAGCCTTGCTTTAATTTGTACTGCACATGTGTGTGTTTAGGAGTTTGCAGGATGTCCAGATCTGGTTTCAGCCCAACGGGAGTTCCCACTTGCCAGAGTTTCTTCCCCGTTCTGATTCTCAAGATGGGCTTGGTAAGTCAGCAGTAAATGGTGAAAGATGGGAAAAATCTGTATTTATACTTATTCACATCACAAATTATAATCATTGTTTATTTAAGTGTAATTTCTGCACTTTTTTTATTTAAGTTTTTTTTTTTTTTGCTGTCCATTGATGCTTCTCATGCCATTCTTTTCTTTGGTGTTTGACTTCATAGTGATCGGTTCGTGCCTTTTAGGTTTTTATACCTTTTGGTGTGATGGAAACGGCTGCACTTTATAGGTGGAGTAACACTCCCTGCTGTTACATGTGCACTTTATTTGTTTGTAATTTAGTTTTTGTATCCCCCTGTTTTGATCCCGCTTAGGAGAAGGGGATATTTTTTGAGCCTCTTATTTTCCTCCATATGTTTATAAATGCATATGGTTCATTGTTTTACATTGAGCTGCTTAAAAAAACAAAGAATCTTAAGTTAGTCTTTACAAGTGTAAAGTTGGGGACTACATTGTGTTTGTATTTATGAAGGAATGTTACATTCAGGTCAAAAGCTTTTTTTGTGGAAAGTTGAATAAACATTGGCATAAAGCAGCATATTTGCCCTTTCTCAGGTTGTTAACAGAATTAAAAACATTAAAAAAAATACCTTGAGGTAATTTAGAACAGCACAAAATGTGTGAATAAATTAATCGCATAGTTAATTACAGAAATCATGGATTAATTAAGATTAAACATTTTAATCGTTGTCCAGCACTAATATATATATATATATATATATATATATATATATATATATATATATATATATATATATATATATATATATAAATAAGCAATTTAGTAAACCGAATTTGTATATTTACATATTGTTCTTATTTATTTATTTACTTCTTTTATTGGCTTGTTCTCTGTTGGATGTTGGGGTTACTTCGTTGGCCGACATTAGTCGGCTTCACGCTTTTATTGTGGCTGAAATTGGAAGCTTTGCTGCCCCCAGCATTGCATGGTGCATTGAAGTTAAAAATAAACATGTATCACTGTGCTGACAAAACTGGAGATTGACTGTCTGACATTTTTACAAATGTTCGTAAGTGCCATAATCGATTACATCAACAGTTTGTTGCAGACCTGCCTGAAGGCCTGGTTTTTGTCCAGACTTGTCATTTTTTATCTTTATTTTACAATATCCCAGCGTAAAACGTGAGCATGGTGCTTGACTACTGGCTTGTTTGATACACCTTAAAACAAGAATAAGCTGCTAAATTCTTTACTTTTTGTGAACTTTATCTGGCAAAACAGAGCAGAAATGGGCATTAAAGAGCTAAAACAAATAATTGAAGACAGACGATGGAACAGCAATGTCCACTGTGAGAAACCTTTTGTACATACTAGTCTGTAAACTTGTTGAAGTGGTTACAAAAAACAGTATCACTGTGAAGGAATGTAAAATGGGCTCTTTGCAGTCGTGTTATGCAAAATCTATCAGTAGTGAATAAGTTAACGTGTTCTGGATTGAGGAAAAGATGAAGTGAATGCATGATTTAATTGTTTGGACTTTTTGGATCAATCAAATATGGGCACCCTGCTGAAGTACTCTTTGCATTTTGTGTACCAGCAGGGTTTTTGGACCATTTCACTGATCAGAGCTCTGACAAGGAATCGGGGAGTGGCTCGCAGACCGACTTGAGGAAGATCCCATCACTTCCTGCACCTTCGGACTTCCTGACCAACTCGGGCATCAGTAGCGGCGCGATGCCCAAGCTGATGACTCCCGATGCTTTCATGACACCAAGCACTTCGGTAAAGACCTTTTTGTTTTTTTTCTCTTCTGGAAATGTCCTCTGGAAATAAACACTTATATACCAAGCAAGTTTTTGTTTGTTGCCTCGCAACATTGTGCCAGTGAATAACACTTCCTTCAACATACTTGTTGAGTACTGGGAGCAACGCTAAACAAGAGAAAAATGAGGAACACATGTTACAGGACAATAACAGGAAGTTTATTTATTTATGTTTATTTGATATGGACATAGCAATTGCATTGGACAAACCAGATGCATTGTTTAAGTGTTTTAGCACAAGTGCTAATTCGCAACACTAGAAGTAATAGAAATAAGTGCATGGATTTTTCTTCAACTTTCTTTATAGTTATAAGATGGCAGTGTTTAGTTGGGGTGAGGCCCATCCATTTAAAAACCAGATTATACTTTTTTCTTTTTTTTTATAAATGATTTTTACTATTTTATGAATTTGTTTCTTGACTGGTGTCACCTCCTAGGTACCAGTGTCTCCTGGAAGCAGTGCCAGCAGTCTGACTATCGTGACGGGTATCAGCAGCAACTCGGACTCAACCAACAGGTGAGTTTTTCTGCATCATTTAGAAAGGACCAGATGGTTACGATGACCTCAGTAGATATATAAACATAGTGTGTTTACCCTGAATTGCTTAATCAGTGGAAGCATATAATTATTAAATATGTTCTTTGCCGTTAGGGAAATAATAAATTAGTGCAGATGCAATTCATACTTCATACTTGGGGGTGAATAAAGTAGAGTTGAACTGAATTCAGTTCTGTTCAGTTAAGTTGGATTAAACTGTGTTTGGATGATGCTACTGTAAGTTTCATCCGTTTTTGTTGGGGAAGCAGCAGTTGATCGATTGGTGACTGGAATGAGCTGACTAAATGCTTTGAGAAAGGTATCTCCTAGTAAATAAACCCATCATGACACAGTCCTACACTGGTTTGTACGCTTGTCTCCGGTGTGGAACATTTTCCTTGAGTACAGAATACTCAATGAAAGCAATTTGCACAGCCAGTAAGATAAAAAATAAGCTGTGGAAAAGCAGCAGCAACCAAAATGTCCAACACTTAAAACAGCATGGCCCTACAAACACATCCTTCTTTGATATCGTATTACCTGAACAGGTGAAGGTAGTTCTCGGTCAGCATGTCCAGCCTGACTGCTCTGTCTTCATTTCCTGGTAAACCTGTTTATATTTACAAAACTAGAAATTCAGCTCTTTATTGTGCAGTCAAGATGTGTGGATAAACACGTTTTGTCATGTTCCCATGGACATCTTTACATTTTCAGATCACTCAAGAAAAATTTTAAGAACGAATTATCTGCTTCATAAAAGACAGATCTGCTGTAATTACTTTTCTGTTGGATTTTAACCTCCTGAGACCTAGTGCAATTCTTTTTCCTTGTTGATTTTAGGCCTCTATTAAGAAATGAAATATTATACATATGTGTACGCCTTAGGAGGTTAAGCAAATGCATCTATATGCAAAGCTTTAGCAGTTTAGTGTTTGGAAGGCCTGTTATTTAAAGAATCAGCTCTTTAAGGAGCATTTCTGCATCTAGAAAACTTGCTCATCAGAACTATTTAGAAGATCCAGCTCCTTGCAGGACTCAGCACTGAGGAAGCTGCACTTATGACAAGATGATCTCATAGTGGTGTCTTTGGAGATGTAGTTTTCCTGTATAAAGGTTATAAACTGTTGGGTCGGAAGGGAACAAAAAATGAAAACAAATTTTTAAACCCCCTAGCATCAGCATGGCAGAACCTGTGTCCGACTGGACTCTCAGCAGTCTGACCAGCACTGATGCAGCTGGACCCTCCATGTGATTTATTGCCTGTGTTGTTCTCTCAGATGTAAGTCACTTTGGATAAAAGCATCTGCTAAATGACAGTAATAGTAGTATTTAGGGCCAGTCCGTTTTTACGGTTGTTTACAGATCTTACAAAAGAAAAAGGAATTTGCAGGTGACACCTTTTTAAAGAATAAATAAATAGGCTTCGGTACTGAATAACCAGAATCTGTCCGGCTGGATAGAATAGTGTTAACAATCCTATGGACATGCTTGTTTGTGCTCCTGTGTTCAGAGCTTTGGACGACATCAGTCAGAGTCCCAGCAGAGCGGACAACAACAACGGCAGCAGCAGTCTGGGGCTCTCTGGCCCCACCAGCAGTCCGAGAGCTGCTTCTGCTGTGCTCCTGCCTGGACTCGAGACTCTACAGGTGAGCTCCCACACACACTTACACCAGCGTCTCATCACTTGTTAGTCACGACTCCTCTCATTTAATCTTGCTCTCCATCTCCAGCCTTTGCCATCTCCTATTGGTCCCCTGGCTATGGACAACTCTCAGATTCTGGATTCCCCGCTGCTGCCGCCTCTGGCCTCCCCGACCAGGGCCCGCTCCCCTGATGTCATCTCCTCAGCCTCCACAGCCATTTCTCAGGACATGCCCGAGATCGCATCTCAGACCTTGCAGCTTCAACGTGGACTTGTGCCCAGTTTAGAGTCCTTACCCCTTTCAACACTGCAGACGGACAGTATGGCCTCTGCCGCCTCTGCTCTGCACCTGCTAACCTCGCAACGCACAGGCAACAACAGCAGGTACGAGTGAAGTTGGTGTAACTTTGAATAGAGGGTATGCATTGACATCACTTCCCCACTGGACCACGCCCCCTTACTCGCACTGAGTGTCAAAAATGGCTGCAATTAGTAGGGAAAACTGTGGAGAAGACGGGATAACGGCCGATTATCGGCTTAAATTAAAGGCAGTTGGACTTGACAGTGACCCGTACAGTTACCCGAAGAACCAGTGGTCCATGGACATTAATATTTGGCCACGTATCGAGTTTACGGATATTTATATGTACTTAATTTTGACGCCGGGGAAATACACGAAGCAAAGCTTGAAGGCATACAAAAGTCTTGACACTTGCTCCTACTACAAGGCAGGATTTGTTGGTGAAATTTAAGTGATGAGGACACCGAACTTCATGATTTGACCGTTTAACGTTAGCTACCCAAAAATCCAACATTACTTGGTACAAAATGGGAACCGCAAATCCACGTTTCGGTGCCTGGAATCCAGTTGTTTCTGCGAATTGCAGCGATCCATTTGTCTCTCTCAAGCTTATTTTTCGGCAGTCTGTAAAACAATAACTCCGATTTCTTGCTAAATCTATGAGTACAGTCGATCGCACAACAGCTCTTTCCCATTTTAGATGTTTTCGAGTTGCTCAAACTAAAAGTTGCCACTCAGTCTTTCTGCCACTCAGTGAGCGTAACCCGCTGTGAAGTTGCATCTGTGACGTCATGCACATTTCCTCCATTACCGTATTTTCGCGACCATTCGGCGCGCCGTGTGGAAAGGCGCACCCTCAGTTTTTTGTGTCTTTTTTGGATTTAAAACACACATACGGCGCACCGACCGAAAAGGCGCCGTCTACACACACATGGAGCGCCGCCTTACAACAACACACACACGCGCGCGCGCACAACACACACAAATAGAGCAAAAATAAATAAATTAAAAATAAAGCGGGAGCAAAACTTAGTTTGATTGTACTTTATTTAAGTTATTACATTTATCAAACCCATCGAAATCTTCATCCTCCGTTTCTGCATTCATCTGAGCCTGATCGCGCTGACACCGGGAGAACTGATCAGCTGCGACGGGCAGAGCCCGCAGCTCTCTGGCCGTGCGGAGCAGCCGAATCATTTTCCTGCCGTGCCGGCTTTTGCATAAGCCCGAACAACAGTACAACCCAGCAGACACGTCAGCCCATGCATCTACAATCCTTCAACAGTAAACGACGGAGCCCGCTGCCCGAGCAGCAGCCGACATGTCGGCTGCCGCTCGGTCAGTGGTTCCTCCAGCATTCCGGCCCGCCTCCGCGGCACAGCTCCCCCGGGAGCAGCGTCTCCTTCTCGGCAGCAAGTCCGAGTCTCCCCGTCCGCTCCAGGTGTCCCGCCACGGAGCTGCCGCCGCCGGGCAATCACAGGCGAATTACACGCCCCCCTTCCTCCTTTAACGTTCTTATGGTGGTCTCTACTACGTCCGCAAATCACGGGCAATTCACGCGCCCCCATTCCCCCTTTAACGTTCTCACGGTGGCCTCAATTACGTCCGCCTTATGGATCCGCGTTAAGTCGACGCAGCCTTACGCCGTAGGCTCTGCGTCGGTTACGCGGAACCATAAATCAGCCTTTACCGTAATACAATGGGAGCATTGCGTCATTGGGCGGGCAGCACATTTAAAAAAAAAAGACTTTTATATGCGCCTAAAGGTCGCGAAAATACGGTAGATTTTGTGTCTCACTGTGCATATTTTCTAGTACTGTTTCGTATATATTGCCTTGATTGATGCTGTAAAAATAAAACTTACATTGTCCAAAAATTGCTAAAACCCTGTTCAGACACTGAAATGACCCACTTACCACATCTCCTCTCGTAGCTTGTTGCACCTTGAGCTCGGAGGTGCAGATGGGCCAGTGGGCGGGGCAGCAGAGACGGAGCCCCGACTCAGCAACACACCTTCTCTTCTTGAGACTGCATTATCCCAGGAAAACTCTGGAGCTGCAGGAGGTTCCTCAGATGCCAACATCAGCCATACAGCGTGGCCAGCTGCCCCAGACATCACCAGGGAAACGAGGAACAGTCTCAGAGACAACGGCCTGGGAGACTGGTTGGTAATCTTAAATAACTACTAAAAAATATCCACTTGTGGGAAAACAATGGTTTAATTACCCATGTTTTCACATTATGACACAGTTCCCTGAAACATGCCAGAGGAAACCGAATATTCTCGCAGATTTGCTTGCAGCCCATTTTATACTATACCTTTTGATCACATTGTATTATTAAACTACGGAAGAGTATTAGGGCCAGGCAGGAGAAAAATAAAAATATTTTAGAGGAGAAAGATTCTTTTTTTCATTATGCACTTCGAGAAAAAAGTTGAAATGTCGAGATTAATGTTGAAGTACAATTTCGTGAATAAAGTTGAAATGTTGGGGAAAAAAGGCGAAATTTCGACTTTATTGTTGAAATTGTATTTCAACATTAATCTCGACATTTTGACTTTTTTCTCGAAGTACACAATAAAAAAAAATCTTCCCCTGTCAAATATTTTTTCTCCTGCATGGCCCTAATACTCTTCTGTATTAAACTGATTATATGTCATATCATAAAAATTTGGGGTGGGGGGATTCAGCAGTAAAAGGGAAACAAATAAAGCCTTCACACTCGTTACATTCTGTGACATGTGTTTTGTAGTTCAAGAGAGGAGACAAAGGACCGACGCTTGAGCTCACCTTATCATCGCCGCTCCTATCACCTCACACAGAACGACAGTCATGATGCGGGTGCAGCTCAAAGGTAACGCTAAATCGCGAATGTTCCTCTTGACTGAATTTGTTGTTCCAAAGCAGTGCCCAACAAGAGCTCAGCAATTTATTTAAGGCATGGTGTCTCTGTCGACTGCAGCGGCTTTCTAAAGTTTCTGTCTTTGTGTGTGACTCAGTGACCCTGACGATGAGGTGGCCAGTCTGGCGTCGTCCTCTGGAAACTGCGACTCTCGATCTTCTCACAGAATATCAGTTAACGACTGGAAGAACTCACCGCGAAGCTCGCCGAAACTAAAGAGGAAGATCAAGAAAGATGACGGGTATGTTTTTATTTGACCGTGGAGTCTGTGCTGTTGGAGAGACCTCAGATTAAAGGGTGTGCTGCAGGCCAGCTGGGATCTTGTGGAGGAAACAGAACTACGCAAGTGCACTGTGACAAGATACATGTATCCCATCAGAATATTATCATCATTATTTTAAGTTACTGCCTACCTTTTTAGATTTTTCAGTTCCTTGTAATTAAGCACAGCATTTAAAATGTATACATCAAATATCCTCACAAATGAGGATTAGGCAGATAACTTAAGCTGGAGTGATATGTGAAGCTGGTTTTATAGCCGGTCACACGGGAAGATTTTCTTGCCATCCCAGTGCTCAATTGGATTTGAGCACTAAGGAGGGTCAAAGTCAAATCTATTTATATGGCACATTTAAAACAACCAAGGTGGACCAAAGTGCTTTAGAGGCACACAATAAAGGAATATAAATAAAGCACATCAAAACAAACAAAATAAAAAAGTATCTTAAAATAATATGTCATGCCAAGATGTCTAAAACACGTCCTGAACTGAAAAAGCGAGCAAAATAAAATGGCTTTAAAATGCATTAAGTTTGAGATGCTCTTCATCTAAGATAATAATAATTCAAGCAGGTTGTTGGGAGTGATATAAGTTAACAAGTCACGGAAATAAACTGTACAGTTTGAATTTATGAAAAGGTGCAGCATTGCATTAAAAGTACTGTACAATGGTGTTAAAGTGTAGGCATTTATTTTGTATATTGTAGGCATAATCAAACAGGGGTTTGTGTTTATCTTGGCTCCCTCAGTAATTGTGCATGGAATTAAAAAACAAAAAAAAACAATACGTTTTATTCATAAGACATGAAGAAATGCGTTTGGTGTCAGTTAAATCTGCCTGATTATTGCTTCTATGTAGCAAACACTTGCGTGGTCTCCATACAGGACACATGTCGTCGTGCTCGCCTGTTGTCGTTTGTGTCGCTCTGTAAATGATGGCAGCGATGCAGGGGCTTATCTGCAGCACTGTACCTTGCGGTGCTGATCTTTTGCTTACTACTTATTTGTAGCTCTGACAGCAATGGGGCGAATAAAGCCCGTCTTATGTGAGTTGGAACTGATAAATGTTGGCCATGGGTAATTTATTCTGACATTGCAGCAATCTATCTTTCTACTAGGCTCGAAAGCAACAAAGGAGGAGTAGTTGCAGGAAATACACAAAAACAAACAGTACTACCAAGCGGACCAATTACATTTGCTGCAGTGCACTTCAGGGCAATATGTTCTGGCATTTGGAGAGAAGTGTAGAGTTCCCCCCTGTGGTGCAGAAAGACTGTTGGTTTGGTGCTGAAGCGTAAACGAGGCTCAACAGTCTCACACCTGAATAATCCAACGTAAACAATATGAACTAATCGGCCCATGCTGTTGACAGCTTAAAACTTGATGTTGCTGTAACAGTATTTAAATACTGTTTATTGTCTCCACAGTGAATCATCCCAGTCCAGACAAATGGATCCCGGTCAGGTAAATGCTGTGGCACTTTCTTTTTTCTTTCTTCACTCTACACAGTAGAGTGTTTCTCATTCACACACTTATAGAAACACCTGGACAACTTCTGAATACGCACTATACAATGTATTGTGCTTTTGTTTCGTCACACACTAATGAGCATATTAGGGACAATGTTTGGCTTCAGTTTCTTGCCCAAAAAGACGCCCACATGTGTGAGCTGCAAATAATCACCAGCATTCTGACTTAAAGACCACCTATTCCAGCCACAGAGCCAAAGCTGTCCCCAAAATATTGTTAAAAAACAAGAAAATGTGTTTTCCATCATTAATTCAGTCACGTCCTTCTGGGCAATTACTGCCTTATTGAAATTCAAAATTTTTTGTATCACATACTTGCAGTATAGTTTACATCCTGTCCATTATCAGGTCTTAAAATGAGGCGAATATAATTTAAGATGAAGAACAACACATTACATTGTGTCGTTATTTAACACAAAACTAAGCCAAACGAAGAAGCACTGAGAAATGAAGTAGCACACTCTAGGATGCTGTTGCTTGTAGATCCACCTTCAGCAGGAAGATCATGAAGGGATCATTTTCTGTATCGTATCATTGTGGAGGAATGTGTTCCATTCTTCCTACAACAGTGATTCAGTTTTGTGTGCATTTGTTTACGTGCAGCTTTTAAATGGGCCAATGTTTATTATGCTGTAGTTATTAACTAAATGTCCTTTTGATTAAGTACTTGTTAATCCCCATTTCATCATTGCAAAAAACAGACCTTTAACTAGTGCAGTGCTCATGTACCTTTTTATCTGGTTGACAAATCAGGCGTTTAAAAATTAGCGATTGTATCTTTGTAAAATGAGTCGGTTGATTCACAAGACTGATTTCTATTGTTTGGGTCTGATGCGGTTACATGACCATTCTGCTCACTGAAGTGAGTGTTCAGCAGGTCAAGCTCAGATGTATTTATATAGCATATTTGAAAACAACAAATGTGACCAACGTTTTTAAGCAGGAAGATGTAATGAAAAGCTTTAAAGGTACAATAAAATCAAAACAGCAGTATAGTCCAGTGTCTGTCTGTCTCACTCTACTCAGAACTGAAACCCAAAGAGAGGAAATGTGTTTTTAACAGTGACTTGAGGATATCTAAAGTCTGAGCAGTGCAAGTCTTTGTTTTGTTATGTTTATGTTTAACTTTTCTCTCCACCTACTTTGAAGTTTAATACCGAAACGCAGAACGAGCTGCTGATGCTGCTGCGGACCCAGCAGAGAGAGTTGTCTGAGCTGTGGGGACTCGTGGAGACCATGCCCAATGCCATCATGGCTCAGGTTGAGCACGTCCTGGTTAAACAACAGGAACATGAGCGTATCCTTCACTTATTTATTTGGCCCGTTGTTTTCTGTGTATTCCAACCACACATAAAACCAAATAGATAAGACAAGATAAACCTGAGCCAAATGGATCAACTTATTGACTCGAGCTCTTCGCCTTGAGCCGTGGTGATGTGTCATGTCTCTGTTGCTCGTAAATGTCGTCTGTGTCGTTGTGTTGTGCCTTGACTTGTCACGACCTCAGACCGCAGACTAGAGAGAGTCCTGGCAGAGAGTCAGAACCATCACCAGCAGCTTCAGGAACAACTGGGCCAGCAGGTCAGCCACACCCTCAGCTCGGCGCTGACCAACAAGATGGACAAGGTGCTACGAGAGGAGCTAAAGAAAACAGTCCCACAAAGTAAGCACACGCACAGCCGGCTGAAACATACAGTCCATGACAATGATAACTTCTTATTTTTCATTCTTATTTTTAATTCAACCAAAATTCAGGACAAAATGAATGGAATGTTGTTTCTGTAAAAGGTATCAGTTTATGGAACAATCTGCATACAGAAGCCAAAGAATGCAAATCAAACATTACATTTAAAAGAATAATAAAAGCCAGTTTCATGAAGAATATCATGATAATTGTTAAGTTAGGTGGGTTTTCTTTTATTTTTTTTCTCTCTTTTTAGCACCATTGCATATTTTTTTTTCTTTGAATCAAAAAAGAATACGACAGCTATTTTGTTATTTTACTGTATAACTTTGTTGTTGTTTTTTTTAATTGCGTAATTTGTTTTTTTTATTGATACATTAATGGAAATTTGATTCCTTAGGAAAAAGGGACAGATAAAATAAGCTTAGTCTTCTTTCTGTTCCCTTTCATTCAAGGAAAGAGATTTGTTATAATTATATTGAACTGTTTTGTTTTTCTTTTAATGAATGAAATAAAGAATAAATAACAAAAATAACCACAATAATTCACAGCCCAGCAGTGATGAGTTGATTAGATTTTGAAAGATAGATGAAACAGGGGAGTCTGATTTGTATGACAAAGTCAATATTTATTCATATGGTTTGAAGTAGTGACCAAACAAAAATCCTTTTATAGGATTTATAAGATAGGATTTGGTTTATTTAGCAGTATGTGGGTTTGTTTGTCTTAGCTGTACAAAGACCCATCTTAAAGTACAAGATGGTTCTTGGCCCATTGGTTGGCCCAATTTTAGATAGCTGTTTGTTAATGCCAGATTTAAGAGATTTCAGGGCAAACATGAACAGTGAACACAGTTCAGAGACTGACTGAACTCTACAATTATTGTCATGCCTCTCTGCTGACCAGAAGATGGTGGTATTTTATCATTTTTCCATTTGCCATCTAAAAATCAGAAATAGTTTGGTTACCATCTTAAACAGTGACATTGGGCTGAATAGGTTGCAAACTGGTATTGGTTTCTCTTCTATATTCTCCCCAACAATTGTGGCTTAGAGAGACTGGACTAACATAAACGGTCTGAATAACAAGTAAAAACTAGTATTCAGTTAAAAGTTGAGCCTCTGTTAATGGTAAGAAGCTGTGTTGACACGAGCGGCGATGTTTGGGTACATCTTTCATAATGCTTTGAGACTTCAAAATAACACATTGCAGAAAAATAGGACAAAACATACTAATAAGGATGAGAATTCAAATGAAAGGGTTTCCTCAAATAACTGCTTCGTACCTTGAGCAGTTGAAGTAGATAAAAGTTTTGGCTTTTGTGTTAGGAAATGCAGCAGGATCTGTTAAAAAGATGGGCATTGTATTGTATTTGCAACAAACTCACAACACTGGGGGAAAGTGTTCCTAATTTACTCTGCTGGTTCCTGCTCTGTGACACATAAAGTTTGCTTTAACTTTATATATCCCCTTTAAATGCAAGACGCATACTAAAGTGTTTTCAGTGTTAAAGACTCCCAAAGTTCATGTAAGAAGCCTGCTTGTCTGGACTTTGTTTCTACATCTTAGTGTATTTTTACACAAGACTACCTTTTATTTTTATTTATTTAGAATGGGGACAGTGCATATTAATACACATTTAAATAAGTACATAGATAAATGTAAATATGCCAGATATAGCCAATAGGCTAATTTTCATCTGCAGTCCCTTGTCAGGTTGATGGCAACAGAATAAAACAAGAAGTCACAATTACAAATGCACAATACATATCACATAGCAGAGTAGTCCTGGACTACTACTATTATATTATAAATGATGAATGAAAATAAACTATTATAGATGTAAGTTAACAGTTAACTGTCACCCGTGGTGACAATATACACTGTTCCTAAATGTACACACATTGTGGTTATGAAATGCAAATACTGTAGAATAATTTTGTTATAATTTGATATAGGTCTTTTGTTCATTGTTTTGGTTTAAATGTTAAGACAGGAGGAAGCCTAGAAAAATCTGTCAAGTTATTGATGAGAAACAGAGGTGGGATTAAATAAGTTTTCTTCTTCCCACTCCCTTTCGAGTGTTAATGAATTAATTTGAATATTGAACCTGCACGTCTACTGTTAAAGGTATTTGCTTAATTTTCTGTTGCACGCAGGTCACTTATGTTGTAAATATTGTACCGGTTAAAATAAATATGAACTGAACTACTCAATTGATTTTTAACAGCTTGGTTTAAAATAGACCGTCTTGCAAAACGTTCTACATGTTGGAACCATTTTAAAGGTTACCGAACTTGGTCTCAGACATCATGGGAGTAAAATGTGATTCTCGATGTGACCCTTGTACCGTTGGTATAAGCTGGTATTTGTCTCTTTCGGTTAATGACTGTTGCCTTGCAGGCCCCTCTAAGCACTGGGCGTTTTTCCAGCTTGAGTTGATAATGCTGGGATTTGCATTCTAAAAAGAAAAAAAGGATCCAAGTTATATTGACAGAAAAGTAGATATTTAGTTTTTCTAATTTGATATCCCACTAACTCGACAGATCAATAATAGAAATCTGCATCCAGGTTTGCTCTAAATTAATGCATATAAATCTTATGAAGCTGCACAGTGACTTCTTGTTTTGTAGCGTTTGAAGAAGCTTGTACAGCACCCTGTACATAAATAAATTATGATGTTATTTAATGCTTGACATCATCCGAGGCATAAGTAAATTAAATATAGCAAAGGCATAGAGGTGTGTGGGGCCAGTACACTGAAATAAACAGCCTCAGGAGGGATGGTTTCCTGCCTCGCCTCTGCTGCCCTCTAATTTGAATATTTTTATTTATATATATATATTTTTTTTTTCACACTCCAGTATCACTTGTCTAATTATAGAGGAGTTCTTGCTAATCTGTCTCGCTAATTCTTTTCCCCTCTGCAGCAATTTCTAAGAGTCTGGAGCCGATGACGGGTCAGCTGAACAGCACCATTGCTGCTAAACTGACCAACGTAGAGGTCAACCTGAAGGACAATGTTGGCAAGGTGGTCAAGTCAAAGGTTTGTGTCAGTGCTTTGGGGTTTGTTTTTTTTTGTATTTTTCTTTTTCAAAGCTGCACGAAGCAAATCCGTCACCATCTCTTTGACACATTTCACACTTTGCGTCCCGTTCCCCAGAACACAACAGACGCTATCGGTCGAGCGGCAGCTGAAGCCATGCAGGGGCCCATTCAAGCCGCCTACAAAGACGCCTTCCAGAGCATCGTCCTGCCTGGCTTTGAAAGGAGCTGCCAGTCCATGTTTCAACAGATCAATGACAGCTTCAAACAAGGCACACAAGAATGTAAGACAACTCTGTACGAAGATGAACTAGTATAGAAGACAGTCCTGAAGTCAGCTGCAGAACAGGTCAAAGTAGATGTCTTCACTTGTGTGCTATGAGAGGACACTATTATTCATTCTTTACAAGCTAACATTTTTAGAAATGTTGGAAGTATTGGGCGTTTTGATGGCTGGTGTCCTTGTTGAGACACTTTGTGTTAATGTTCTCTTTGTGTTAGCTGTAAATAGCTCCAAGAGGAGTTTTTATCTGGATTTCTTAAGTTTTCGCCATGACTTCTTAGTTGACTTTATTTGTCAACATTCACTAGTCATTCATATACGTTTTGAGTGACCTTTCCTCAATCTCTAAGTATGTAGTTGATCTACACTAGATTGTCATCAAGGACACACAGGTGGCTCTCCAGCTAAATTTGGTACACAATCCAAGTGTCCATTTTGTGCTTTTGCTCCTTGTCGTGATTTTTTTGTCTTTTTTTTGTCTTCCTGGAATAAGAGCTCTGTACAGGCGTTGTTTGATTTAGTGGTTAGACATCTGTATCAAGGATTTCTGGAAAATCCAGCGACATTCTGTCACACATAACATCTATTTTTTTTTGTTTTTGTGGGGAAGTTCAGGTTTGTCTCAGTGTAGAAATCCGCCTTTTACAATGGTGATATTGATCAGTTCCATGTGAAACTACCAAGTTCCTATGTGGTGAGAAATCCTCGTAACATATTCATCCATGTGCAACCCAGTTGGATTTAAGAACTTAAACCTCCTTGATCACACAGACTGCAGTCATTTGGCCCCAAGACTTTGAACGTCCCAGAAAATGGTGTTTTTGCTGCCTGCATAAACTTGTTTACTTGTGTTGGAAGGCGCTTAGATTTCTTTTTGACTTCCGTCTTTGTTGTCATCCAGCGATTTGAGATGTGTGAAGAACAGAAAGAGAAGTCAACATAAAATGTTGGAATTGTGCAGCTTTTGTACAATGTCTTGACTTGATTTAACTGTTGATGATCAGTCAGATTTTTCTTCATCTTTAGCTGGCAACCTTGTGCAGAGACGACACAAAGTTAGCCTATCGTAAATAAAAAAGCTCTGTCACTTAGCTGCTCGCGGCTCCCAGCTGACTTTTCAGCAGCGCCGAGACAAACTTAAAAAAAAAAAAAAAAAAGCGGCGCCACTTGAAGCTTCTCTCACTCATTTTTTAACTTGATATCGAACACAAGCCACAGACCCAGCAGCACATCGATCATCTCCTCCAGGTTCTACATCTTTAGTGTTGTTGTCTTCTCCGTGTAGATACACAATCAAATACGTCACAGCAGCTTCACTCCAACTTCTGCTCCAGGTGCTGAATTGTTATGGAAAAGAAACCAGGCCGAGTCGAGCTGAGATGAGTAGAGCTGAGTAGGTGCTAGTGGAAAAGCGCCATTAGGCCCTAGCCAATATTTGAACCATAACCTTTTTAGCTGCAAGCCATCAACGTTGACCACCGTCCTCCCAAGCTGAGGCAAAGACATGTTTTTGACAACACACATTTGTTTAAAATTCTGCAAAGAGACTTTTACAATAATTAATACTTAACCCTTTTTGGGAAGACATGAAGCGAGGCGGTTTGTGCAGGCGCTCCAAATAATGATTACCATTAAAAAAAAAAAACTGGAAAAGAGGAAATGATAGTGGAAGCGAGTGTTTGGATGAGTGCCGCTCGCTGCCAGTGTGTTCTGGACACGATGCTTGTCAGCAGCTGGACTTGAACCTTGTCCAGCATGTCTCTTCTGTGGGTGCAGGTGTATGATGGGAGCTCTGGTGTTTGTGCACATTAAATAAGTTGCCTCCCGCTCACCCTGCTCTGAAGAAATGCCAACCATCACAAAGACTGAACTGCTTGGATTATTTGAATTTCTTGCCTCTCAAACACCAATTGAAGATGAAGAGCTCAGTTTATAAGCATATTCTCTTACATCCTCTGACAAAATGCAATTACTACAGCAGAGAAATGCATCTATGTCAAATGAGGATACCGGTAAATGGATTTTAAAGGTAGATTATTGTAATTTGTGAAACAAATAAGGATTTCTCTGATTTTTGTCATATTTGCAGCTAAAAGTTAGCTGTTGAAGGTTCTTCTAGGTTCTTCTTGCATGGGTCTAATGCTCCAGATGTGAGCTGACAGCTGCAGCTGCAGGACAACCCTAGCAGTATCACATGGCATGCTTTAACAATGCAGTGTGGTGAACGACTAACTGCATAATAAATGTTTCATTTTCTTTACTTTTTTTTTTTATTTATGTAACATCTGCCTCGTACATTTTTTAAAGGCAAACGGAAACATTCTTCTGATTTACGTCCCAGTATTTATAGTCAGTAAATGCCTTACTGTTCATAATTTATTGGTGTATTTCTAATTATTATTTGGTTTCTACTTTAACAGTGGAACAAACATGATGCCAAGAAAGACATCATTAACCACAGCCATTTTTTTGAAGAGCCATTTCTAATCTGATTTAATGGTTTTAATTTTTTTTAATACAGTGTTTGATTTAACTGAAGTGGCAGAATGTAATAACATAACACATTTGAAAGACCCAAAACAGCTTTCTTGCACAATGTTGATTCTGAGTCACTTTTCTGATTTTGGGTTGATGTAAGAAGAGGGTAAGATTTTCCATTTTCATCTCTGCAGACATCCAGCAACTGGAGTCTCACATGAAGAGCAGGAAGCAGAGAGAGCAGGAGGCGAGGGACCCTGTGGTTGCACAGCTGCAGCAGATGATCGACAGCTTCCAGACCTCCACCGATCAACTGGCAAACAACATAACGACGACAGTCAGGACTGAGGTCCAGCACCAGATGCAGATGATGGTGGGAAAGTACGTATCCTAGCTGTCCCTTATTGGTCCCCTGTCTGCCATGTCTGAGGCCAAGTCCTTAACACCATCTGAGACGAATTCAATTAGTTTTGTTTTGTGATATTGGCCCTTAACCCTTTATGACCGGCTGGAGCGCCGTTGCTCCCGTTTTCATATTGATTTTCAAAATGTATGTACAATTACAACCAAATAAAAAAGAGCAATAATTCTTTTTGCACGTTAAACAGGAATGGTTTCACTTACATATCCTGCATTCAGTGTCCCAGAGTTTTAATCCATAAATCGTTTGGAAAAATCCCATAATAATCCAGTAAAATTGTGGAAATCGTCATAATTGACATTGCGGGTTATTTATAGATCCGGTACGTGTTCCCAGCACGTCCCAGGTTGGCATACGTTCACACATACATCACCTTCTCAGCGTGTCATCAGGTTGGATTTTTTTACAGTATTTTTTCATGTCACTTCCCGGAAAAGGGAGGTGACGTCATTCCCCAGGGAAACTAGTGGCTTTGAATTTGTGCTTTTTATCAGAGATTTTCACGAAAGATTACTAAGCGACATCCCACACACACCATACACGCACTACACACTCACTATACAAGCCCACACACACACACACATATCTGGAAACGGTTTACCGTGAGTTTTGGAGCCGATTTCAGCACCGGATGAAGACGCAATATATAAAATTATATATCTCAAAAACTAAAGTATGAATTAATTCCAAATAAATTTCCTGTTGTTTGAAAGGCTTTTGTTACTTTTTTCCATTGACAATTTTGACGGATCTAGCTATGGGATTTCTTTATTTAGAAAAATGTGTAAAATTAAAAAAACGATTTACATTTCTTTGGTTCTTTAGCAATTTATTTAGTTAGTATGGACTTGTAACATACAAATTATTAAAGATTGGTTTATATGGGTTGTTTTGTTGTGTAGAAAATCAAAATGCTCCATAAAATGGCAATATAGTATGCAAAAATATGCTTTGGTGGACTTGTTCTATGGTAGGTCAAATAGTTAAAAACACTTCAGACTTCAAACAAGGAGCAATTTGTGCTCCTAGTGTATACAGATGTTACTCACAGTGATTAGTTTTGATATCATCTACTCACATGCCATTCTATTTTGGACATTTTGAAAAATCAAGAATGCATATCGACCAATATATTTGCAAACTGCACAGTCCTGTTCACTGTCTATTTAGCAGGTGCATTATAGATTTGAGAATAACACAAAGATTAATCCTCAAGCTAAGGTAAAAGCATAATTCGTTCAAATCTCTCGTTCCCACTGCAATTAATTTCATGGCCTCGAGAGTTTATAGATGGTCAGGGGTGAAGTAGAAAGGATGTGGTTGGCCAAATAAAACTTTAATATCATGAAGATGAAGTGATGTTGTGGGTCTTTTGCTGAGCTGTAAGGTTTTACTCCTAGATTGAAGGGAAAGTACAGCAAGTGAAACTTGAGATTACAATTGTGAGAGCTATATGAGGAAATTAGCCAGAACTATTTAACTGAATCATGCTACAGTCCTCAACATGAAAGTAATCTGAAAGGAAACTTTGTCTTTCCCCTCCACAGTCTGCAGGAGTCTATTCTTAGCCATGTGCAGCGGATTGTCAAAGGAGAGGTGGGCATGGCGATGAAGGAGCAGCAGGCAGTGGTCACCTCCAGCATCATGCAGGCAATGAGGTCAGCAGCCGGGACACCTGTCCACACGGCACACCTGGACTACCAGACGCAGCAGGCCAACATCCTGCAGCTCCTCCAGCAGGGCCAGCTCAACCAGGCCTTCCAGCAGGTAAAACACACACGTACCCAGCTGGGATCAGCTCTCCGCTCCTTCCTCTGCACTTTAATACTTTTAATGAATGCAGGCCCCAATGCACAACTCACTGCAATCAAACGGATTCCTTGGTGCAACAAAGCTCCGCCAGGATTCAAGAGTCCACACTGCTATTGGAGTGTGAATGTTTTCACACTGGCATTGTTTAGGTTGGCCCCAACAAATAATAAGTGCAGTTTCCTTGGGTGAAACAGACAGAAACTGCACTCCGGTGAGCACCAAACTGAATTTATCTGAAGAGGAGGTCTCTGTGCAGCTATCGGTGAACTCTAATGCTGTTCATATATGATGTGAAAGCTCTTGAATCTCAATTTGACTTGACTGTGTGTATGCAACAAAAAATGCTAGAAAAAAAGGCAGCAAGTTTCTTGAACTTTGAAATACTTGATCATGAGTATGACAGCTGATTTTCCCTAGTGGGGACAATAAAGGTTTCAATTAGTGCTGTTTATACATAAACTTGTCGTTCAAAGACCCTAGCAAAGATTTGCTGTCCTCGCTCCCCTGAGTCGCGTCCAGGTCTGTCACCCTACTTTGTTTGTTTGACTAGCAACGCAGGTGGGAAGTGACCTGCCACTGCCAAGTGGCCTACGGGTCCCTCAATGGGCCAAATTTAAAATGTTCGCGCATTTTGCCACTCAAAATTAATTGCGTTAATTAGATTAATTCATTACACTGCTAATTAACACGGTAGGAAAATTAACACGCTAAAGTGACAGGCCTAGTTTCAATACAATACAATATGCCACATGTTTGATCTAAAAAGGCTAGTCAGCTGAGTGGTCCATTGTGGGTAAAGGAGCACAACAAATGCAGCAAAAGAAAGTAATGCCAGGAGTCGTGGACAGTTTCCAGCCGTGACATGCTACTTTTATAAATTGTATCTTAGCTAGAGTGGTACAGTCACCCAATATAGAAAAAATGTCAAAAAGATGTCAAATGTCATCTTTTATATATCTGCTTGTAGAAAAAAATGTCAAACTCCGGGATCAAAACCATATACTGCAGAAGCTGCTGGGAACTTGCCCACTGCTCCCAGCTCCTTCCGCCAAACCTCGACGTTTACAGCAGAATATAGTTCAATATGTTGACTCAACGGTGAAATCAAAAGTGACTGTTGCAATTCCGATGCTGGGTTCATACAAATGGCTGGTTTCTTCGCTAAGTACAATAGCATAATGATAACTGATGAGGAAGTGATGATTAAAAATAAAATGGATTGCTTTATAAAACCTCGCCTGGCCTGGTTCAAAACAATCCACCACCCTCACAGTTGCCATTGATGGGAAATGAAACGACTGAGACCAGAATTTTTTTTTTGTGAAATGGGCTGTACATATGTTTATTTTTGCTCTAAAGTTGCACATTTTAACATGGAGGTCAGTGGAGATGGACTGGCTTTTGCTGCCAGCCTCTAGTGGTCAGCTGAATAACTGCAACGATCTTAGTTAATCGTGAGCCCCAATCCAGAAGTTAGATGATTACTTGATTAAAATGCATAGTTGTGTTGCCATGCTTTTTACGCCGGTTGTCATGGAAACGTTGACTCTGGAAAGACTGATATTGACCAATAACACTGACTGACGTCACTTGCTGGATTAGAGTCAGAACAACGTTGGTGAACATGAACCAAACTGAGAAATGATCCAGTGCTGTCTGGCTGAACCAACATACAGTTTTTTTTAAGAGTTTTTTTGGGCTCTAGTGGCCCTTTATTCAAGTTGCAGAAAGGAAGGGGGTAGAGAGAGAGAGAATGGGAATGACATGCAGCAAAGGCCGGGATTCGAACCGCTGCAGGACTATAGCCTCAGTATATGAGCCGCTTGCTTAACCCACTGCACCACTGAGGGGCCCGCAACATACGGTACTTAATGAAGACCCCGCCTCAGTCCCACCAGAGCACCGGCTGTGATTCATTAGTAGTTCCACTTTTCCCCCCACGTTCGTTAGTGTCTGAAATTGCTCTAAATTGTACCCACGTTAATTAAATCCACGACTTTCCTGCACAGTGGAGCATATTTTCATATTTAAACTTCAGCATTTTTAAGATTATTAGAAGAGGCCTAATATGACTGTCCCTCCACAGGCTCTGTCGGCGACGGATCTCAACCTGGTCCTGTATGTGTGCGAGACCATCGACTCCCAGCAGGTGTTCGGCCAGCACCCCTGCCCTCTCAGCCAGCCCGTGCTGCTGTCGCTCATCCAGCAGCTTTCCTCCAACCTCAGCACCCGCTCCGAACTCAAGATCAGGTGAGAACACCAACTCATATTTGTTCCTTTTTGTTAGCAGAGTTGTAGAGTATGGAAGAGTATTAGGGCCATGCAGAAGAAAAAATACTTGAGAGGGGAAGATTTTGTTTTTATTGTGCACTTCCAGAAAAAAGTCGAAATGTTGAGATTAATGTTGAAATACAATTTCAAGAATAAAGTTGAAATTTTGTGAATAGTCGAAAATTTTGAGAATGAAGTTGAAATGTCTCCTCTGTCCCATCAAATCCAGTTAGGAGAGTCCCAATACTGATAACTACACCGTCTTTATGAGCTAAAAGAGAGAGAATTTCTTTGTTACTGAAGCCGTTTCTGAAGTACACTTTCACCAGTTCATCTACAGGCCTATGAGGCATTTTGTAAAGACAGTCACCTGCGCTGTTTCTTATAGTCTCAGAAGGTTGACTTTATTCTCAAAATTTCGCCTTTTTTCTCAAAATTGTACTTCAACATTAATCTTGACATTTCGACTTTTTTTCTCGAAGTGCATAATGAAATAAAAATCTTCCTCCTCTAAAATATTATTTTAATTTTTCTCCTGCCTGGCCCTAATACTCTTCCGTAGTAGAGTTATTAATATAATCTCATGATTTTTTGTTGTTATAATTCTCATGAGATTAGATCATATTATCAGAGAAATAACACGCGCTAGGGTTTTTAAATTACATATTGTGAACTTCAGTGTGTGTGTGTGTGTGTGTGTGTGTGTGTGTGTGTGTGTGTGTGTGTGTGTGTGTGTGTGTGTGTGTGTGTGTGTGTGTGTGTGTGTGTGTGTGTGTGTGTGTGTGTGTGTGTGTGTGTGTGTGTGTGTGTGTGTGTGTGTGTGTGTGTAAAACGGGCAGCTTTTGTGTTTGCTAAGTGATGTTGAAGAGCGCTTTGATGCTTCTCTAACACCAGTGGTGTTAAAAGGAGAGTATAAAGAAAGAAACTGAACCTAAATTAACTATATGTGCCTACTCCTGGAGAATAAAACATTTTTAATGAAGAAAGCTCTTTACTGGAGATTTAGAAAACACATTTACAGATGACAATTACAGGATGTAAGTGAATACTTAAATTTGCGCTTCACTGTAAATTGTGCTGCAATACTTTATTTGAGAGGAAGATCATTAACCCCCTTTTTATTAAGTACATAAAGTGCGATGATATTACAAGATATAATTCGAAACTTTAAGCGTCGTATAATGAAATAAGACAAACATCGGGGATGTAAGGCCTTACACCTACCATTTTGACTAAAATGTCTGTTTCTTTTCTTTTTACAAAATTCAAGATGCAACAAAAAACAGCCTTTTCTCACATCTAAGCAAGTTTACATCAAAATTCTTCAACTACAAAAGTTAAAAAAAAAAGTTAAAAGTTATTTGTGTGCCCTTTTAATGAGCAACACAGCTTTACCATCAGGAAACTGTTCTGTTGGGAGGCTGATGAAGGAAACCCAGACACCACATTAAATGCTCTCACCTAGTCTTTGTTTCTTGATTGAATATATCCTGCAAAGAACCTCATTCTTTTATATGTGTTTGTTTAAGAATATGAAAGAGAACAGCACAACAAACTGACTTGTGACTAAAAATGGACGTGTTTGGTAAATATTGTGCTCATCACCTGCTGCGGTGTAAAAGTACAGAATATTGCATATGTTTTTCTATGTCCATGTTTAAAAGGTGCAGATGTGGAAGTACAGTAAAATAACAAAATCATCTGCAACCAAGTGTCAAGACCCGGCTCAGAATCCGTGACAGGAAAGAGAGATGCGTAGATTAAAGGCCAAAGATTTGTTATTTTGATACAGTAATACCTCGTTTTTTGTGGGGGTTAAGTTCCAAAAAGAACCCGGGATAAGTGAAATCCGCGGAGTAGTAACCTTTTATTTTTTTTTTACAATTGTTATACAAGACTTCAAATTGCAGAGATCAGCCCCGCCCCACCGCGACCCGAGTAATTGGATTTGAACGGGAGAAAAGGAAAAATACAATA
This sequence comes from Cololabis saira, assembly GCF_033807715.1. NCBI lineage: Eukaryota > Metazoa > Chordata > Actinopteri > Beloniformes > Belonidae > Cololabis > Cololabis saira. The sequence continues at coordinate 19,579,268 of NC_084591.1, read as the reverse complement.
AGTACAGTAGGACAAATTGTGACTCGCTGCTCTTCTGATGCTGCTGCATCCTGACTCGCTCTGTAGTGTCTTTTTCTTCTAAAGCCGCGGTGCAGGTGTGTTTTTTTTCCAGAGAAGAACATAGTTATGGGTCGTTGTTGTCTTTTTTTCTTCTGTGCAAAAAGATTCTTATAACCCGACATGTCACCATGGATTATATCTGAGAACTGTAATGAACGATTCATCAAAGGGTCCCGTTCTTGAGCAGCTCGCTGAAGCTCATTGGCCGTTCTCAGCATTGTTGCTAAGTGAACAACGTTATTGACACAGGAAGTGAAGAAGCGGGGAGACTGTTTAGCCAATCAGAATGCAGAACATGATGCACAATGAAAATCCTTGAAGCAGTGAGACGTGAAAGGTGAACCGCGTTATAGCCAGGGATTACTGTACAACAGTTACAAAATTAGCACAACAACAAAACTATGAACTGTAATGATCAGTGGTGTAGTTGACTGTGTTTGGGTGGTGCAACATAAAGCAAATGTGTGTGGGAGAGAAGGGCCTTCTCCACTAGAGGAAGGGCCCCGGGGGTCCGGTCCCTCCTACGGTCCATGTCATGATGCGGCAGCATAGAAGTACAACAAACATGATGCCACCAGCAGACCTTCACACCAGACGTGGAAGTGGAAAAGCGGGTTTTGTTGATTCCAAACCACATTTGACTCTGTAGTTGGCAACAGTTGAAGCTGTCTTGGTGTGATAACCATCAATATTGAAATTGTTTTCCCTCCCCCTTCGTGCTAGCTTGAGACGGAGCACACATTTATGAAACTCAGCAACTATGGTCACCGTCACCATCTTAGCTCTAAAGTGCATTTACACGCTGCTTGCTGAGTCAGCACAAAAGACTTCCCAATTATTTTTCAGGTTCACAAGCTACAACTGTCAGCTTTTAGTCTTCCTGCAAATCCAGCGGTGTACTGGGCCCTGTTCATAAAAACAGACTTCTTGCTGGCCCAGAAAAACAAACTGCATCCACCGAGACGCGTTCGGCCAGCTTTTCTCTCGCAACCAAAAAAACACAATTTCATCAGGACCCACGTAAAAAAGACTCTGAACACAAAAGCAAAATGCTCGGTGTGAAATACCAGCAGATCCACCGGGATGGAAAGCAGCCGGCGCTACGGCATCGTAAACTTCTGCTTTATAATCAATGCTAAAGCTCTCACTCTGGTGGATGTGCTTCCCCTGGAGAGTACGACCATACAAGGAAATTCCTTCTCTATAATGTAACGTTAGAAAAATAAAAAGCATTGAAAGAACTCCTCTAAGCAACCTGACATTTTTGTGCATAGGATTTTTTTTCTTTCTTCTTTTTAACCAGAAATTCAAAGTGCTGCGTTTACATAGTTTTTTAAGGCTCTCGTCACGTCCTGGCTGATAATTCCGTATAATAACACTGCAGATAAGTGAAGAAGCACAGAAAAGCATATTAAAGCCACTTGGAGCTTTGACGAGTTCAGTCAACATGAACTTCGATGGAGCTGAATTGAATGTGTCACACTTGATTATTGACACAGCGAATGATTGCAGCATTTATGACCAATAATAATGAATATCCTTATCAGTCTTTCCTGCACGCCCTTCAGATCTCTCGTGGATTGTCATATTTGAGTTCCCCTCTTGTCTGTCAAATGCTTTTGGAATTTGACATTGGGGGCTTTCTGGCAGTTTTGGAAAATAACATTAATTTTAATTAAACTTGTGAACTGCACAGAATGATTTAATTATTAATTCCCCAGCTCTCCACTCATGCTGCCGTGCTCTCCTCAATCAGCGATAAAGTCGGCCCTTGCCTAAACTTTTGCTCCCCATCTAATCTGCATTTTATGTCCATTATTCACCAACTCCAGAGGGCTGGACGGGGCTGAAGTGCTGGCCCCGCCGCCCTGTCTGATGCACGGCTGTCGGGGGACCTCAGATGATCCCTCGGATCATGTTTTTGTTTGAGTTGCTCTCTATAGTTTTGTTCCTCTTGCGTCCTAACATCTGATGTTTGGTTGTGAAGAAGTGCTGATGCATCTTGTCAGGAGACCTTTCTTTTTTTTTTTTTATGATCCTCTTCTTCTCTTTGTTTCTCATCTCCGTTCCTCGCCCCTGAAAAAGTTCCCTCTCGAGCTCCTTGGCAGCGTGGCCCCGTGTTCAGGTAGTGTGTCTGAGTGTACGATGCGGCTGCTAATACGGCCTTTGTTGCTGCTCTGTCAGCTGCAGGAGGAGACTGGGCAGCAGGGCGGGGCTCAGTCTGAGGCCTCATTAGGACAGATGCAGTGGTGGCTGGACGGATTGTAGTGGGACAGAGTTCATTAACAAGAAAAAAGAAGACTAAATTACACTTTTAAATGACCAATTACATTTTTTTTTGTCTGCATATACTGTATATTAATGGTTAATACCAGGTTGGTAAAAACCTAAGATATAGATAGAAATCAGGCAATGCAACAGTAAATCATAAAAATATTAGATGGCACAAGATCAAGGAGCTTTAGTTTTAAAGTTGTAATTGTAATTTATTTATTTCAAAACAGTGACACTGCACAATAAGACATTAATCTTGTACAAGAGAATATGCATTGTGCCAGGTTGTAGCAGCTTGCTGTTTTCCACCTGTAGTCCCTGGGCAGGTTAATGGAATAGTACATAAAAATTAGTATAGAAAAAAGAAAAAATTAGTAAAAGAGCAGAACAAAGCAAAGAGACAATAGATAAATAAAAACATGGAAGCAGATTCAACAGAGCATGGGATCTGTAACCAACGCTTGGCGAGATGTGAGAAGGTTCTTCTACATGAAATAATGTCTATTGGCAGAGTTTTCCATTGAGTCATTGCAATACAGGAGAATGATGATTTCCTAAATGCAGTTTTGCGTTGGGGTCCACGACACTCACCCCTTTTAACAGATCTGGTTGTTTGTGTTCACTTCTCAGAGCAGAGACTAACACATTCTTTCAAGGGGGGAGCTGCAGCATTATGGATAAGTATCCCATAAAGGTTTCCTAATACAATGTATAGATACGTTGGCTGGCATCGTATAAGACTGTATTCTTAGTCGGATCATTAGCTTGTTGAAGAGCACGTCGTTGTAAAAGTCAACGCAGGATTAATGTGAAGGGAGGGATTACGAGGGATCATAAATAGGTTTTGTATACGTTTGGACATAATGCAGCTACAGACTGGTAATTTCCTGTGAGCTATTAACTTGGAGGACATTATGCGTCTGCAGGGTTACGTGCATTACGTGACATTAAAAGTCCCTTTTAAAGCACGTGCTGGCGGTGCTGCAGGGGTTTAAACGACCCGTGATGTGTGCTGCGTTGACCTGGCAGGAGACCAGCAGGCAACATGGGAGCTTGCTCTAATGTTAGATTTACACAGATCTGTAGGGCAGGGCGCTCTAACCACCAGATGTCCAACTGAAACGAGGAATTGAGGAGGTAAATGTGGAGCAGCCCGAGTGAGAGGACAGGAGCGCAGGTGAGGACGAGCAAGTTCAAGCTCAAAGCTCCAAATGCGGTCCGTAGAGCTTTTCTGTGTGATGTTTTTCCATCAGAGTAGCTGCGTTTCCAGCCATCTGCCATGCAAATCTGAAGCATGCTTTAGTGTTGCCTCGTTCAAAATACAAAGACGGTTTTCCTTTACCTGGTTTGGAGGAAATGAGGCCACAATATACTCAGCTGTATGAGTCACGGTTGCTAGCAGGAACAAATCAAAACTAGATACCTGCAAGAAAAGAGAAACAAAAAGAAAGAAACTAGCCATGTTTATTTGTTTGGAGCAGAAACGGTTCATGTGAGCATCTAAAGGACGAACGTAATGGCTTTGTGGGAACAACTAATTTAAATGAAGTGTTTCGAAAAAGGCTAAATGATTATTAAAATTGGCATCTGGAAACTCCTCCTGTACTAGAGAAAAACAAAATTAGATTATTCAGTACTAATTCCGTTCAAAATTGTCCATGCTAAACCATTCTTTTTCTTTAAACCAATAAGGTTTTGTTTTCTCATATATTATAATTGTAGTAGGCTTGGATTGTAACAAGGATCAGCAGATCTTCAGTTTAACTGACAACAGCAGCTGACCAGTGTGGAGGACCAACACTGACATAATTAAAAAATAAAAGCAGACATATCTATTTTGTTTTTCCTTATACATGCATTGATTGTTTTTTTCTTTTCTTTTTAAACTCTTTATTTAGTTATTTTTGTATATGTATACATGTTTGTATATGTATACATATGTATATAACAATACATAAAATAAAGTAAAATAGTACAAGAGGGGGCATACAAATCCTCATTAAGTTGAGTGAGTATTGTCCTTGTCTTTGAATAATGATCATTTTCTCCAGTTTTATGTAAAGTCACCTGCTTTGATTCACAGATGAAAGGTCTTTTTTCTTTCCATTGCGTAGATCTCCTCCATAATGTCCATCCAATGTCCTGTTTGTAGAGCATCACTTTTCAACCAGTTTCCTGTAATGGCCTTCTTATAGGCAACAGTCGTTATTTTGAAGAGGTACCTACTGTATCTTCTTTAATAACAACTCCTTCTGGGATCAATCCCAGATACAGAACCCGTGGGTCCCTGGAAACCTTATAATTTAAAATGTCCTCCTAAAGCCCAATACTGTCATCTCAGAAAGATTGTAATTTGGCACATGACCAGAAAATATGACTGTGATTTGCATTATAGCTTCCACATCGTCTCCAACATTTTTGTTCTAATCCAGTGTGTTTGCTTCTAATTTGAGTCGTGACAAAGAAACGTGTCAGATTTTTCCATCCAAACTCTCTCCAGCGTTTGGAGCTTGTAAAGCTGTGTTGTTTTGCATAATAAGCTCCACTCACACTCTGAAATTTTGGTCTGTAGTTCACCTTCCCATTTAGATTTTATATACAGTGAAGTGTTACCATTACATTTCTGTAGACATGTGTATAGTTTAGAGAAGCTTTGGAGGGCATTTCCTGTAGGCTTTTGTCTTCATTTTAATCAGCATATTACTTCCTGATGATATAACAATTACAATATAAGTGTAAGTGTCTTAGTTGTAAGAAGCCAAACAGGTCTTTGTTTTCTAGTTCAAATTCGTTTTTAAGCCTTTCAAATGATTTAAAATTGTTACTTCTGTCATTGTGCATATGGCTGTAATACCTCTATCTGTCCATGTTGTAAAGGTTTTGTCAGTTTTTTTGATTAATCGATGAATCGCACCAAAAAGATATTTATTCCCGCCTTTCTTCTGTAATAGAACATTTGAACAGCTTGCTGCTCAAATGTTCTATTACAAAATATGAAATAAAAAAATATACATTTTTGTCAAATAGCTTTAGAAAAGAAAATACATGTACACCAAAATATTTAGAAAGATATGCTATATACCTGCAAAATATGTAGGCTACTTTTTTTTTTTTCTATATTTTTTTAATTTCATTTGAGAGGGACCATGTGCAATTAAAAACATAAATGTAACATAAACAACAAATGTAACATAAAACATTTGATGCATTGCACTAGAGTTAGCCTTAGGCTAATTTGCATCTACAGCCCCTTGGTACAAATAAATACAGCACAGAAAAAAAAAAATCAAACATTAACAAACAAACAAAAACAAAATATTAAAAATATATAAAAATATAAAAATAAAATATATAAATATTTATTTTTTTATTTTAGGAATGCAAAAAAAAAGAAACATCTTTGTTATTATATGAGCTGTCGGAACAATAAGTAAATGATAAAGAAATGCAGATTTGTTTCAACACTAACACTTATGTATTACTATAAATGTAGAGAACAAGTAAATATGACCTTCCAGAGATACTTGCTGATGCACTGCCTCCCTTTCTTCAGGAACTTTGCATTGCAATGCAAAAAAGATTATTGTGTGCAAGTAAAATGTGGTTATCCTCGCACACTTTTGAGGACTGTGGTCGAACCGTTTTTTCTCCGCATTTCCTTAAGAAATACCGCCTCCGCCTTGCGTTCAGTTCGCTCTGCAGGCTTCATTCAGTCGGACAGCATTGGAAAAAGCTTTTTTTGTTTGTTTGTTACTTTTTGTGACTGCAGATGAAGGTAAATGGCCCCACGGCATGGCGAGTAAATGGCGATAAATTGCACAACACAACGAATTGATAAGGAAATTCATTGCCAACAATTAATAATTGATTCTCCCCCCCCCCCCCCCCCCCCCCCGATTTTTATTGATTCGTTGTTGCAGCCCTACAAGGAACGCATGTATAAGGAAAATATAGATATTTCTGCTTTTATTTTTAATTATGTCAGTTTTGGGTCCTCCATAGACCAGCAGACTCACTCACTTTCACTCAACCAGATTCTTGTAACTGTTATCTATATATATTTTCATACATACCAGTCAAGTAAACTAGATTGTTGTTACAGCCACATTCACTCGCATGCAAACCCCAGTAAGTGAGGTGAAAACTGTCCCTGGACCATCAGCCATGGAAATGTTTGGGTCAACCCATCACCCTGTTGAATATAACAGAGAATTTAAGTTTAAAGCTACTGGAGCATCCAGCCCCTGCAAGCTTTCACTGCTGGAGTGATGGAAGAAGAAAAGCCATTACAAAAATAAATAAGTTTAAATCCTTTAAAATCTGAAATAATAGTAAAATTCATCATTAGGCTGGATCTTCTTAGTCGAGGATGGAGGTTTCAGAAATTTGATAAAGTACCTGAGCTCAAAATGCAAACAACCAAGCAGGGGGATATTTGTCTACACACACACACACACACACACACACACACACACACACACACACACACACACACACACACACAAAATAAAAATGTCAAAACTGTGGAACAGCGACTGTTTAAATCTCAGTGATGGTTGAGGGATTAGCTCATTGATCTGTGCAGAGATGTCATGGTTTCGTTGTCGGGGAAAGTTGTCTGGGTGCCTTCCATGACGGAGATCGGGCTCAAGTCACTTCTGCCGTCCTGTTTCATTGTCATCTGACGTCTTTCTCTCCGTCCTCTCCAGCTACCTGGAGGATGCGGTGATGAATCTGGACCACAGCGACCCCCTGACCCGAGACCATATGGCGTCGGTGTTGACCCAGGTCCGACCGAAGCTGCTGACCTTCCTGCAGCAGGACCCGCACAGCCCGCTCAGCAAGAGGGCGCGGCGCCTGGTCATGATGCTGCAGGGACTCGTCAACCACTAGTCCCGCCGCGGCAGGTCCATGCAGATCAAGTATGTCCACGAATGTTTTAGAGACGGAAGCGCCGGGGACCGCTTCCACCTACTTGCAACCAGATTCTTGTAACTGAGACAAAGACCTGAACTCGTCTCTTTGTTGCATTTTCCCCAGTCTTCATTTATGCACCACAGGAATCAAGAAATAGATTTTTTTTTTTTTTTTTTTTGGTTATTATTTTTTCCTTGCTGCAGAAGCATCACTGATCATTGTAGATCCTGCTGCTTTTTAGTCCCAGGAAACACATTCTGGACATCTCTGTATCACTTCACCCAAAACCTTACACTCCTTAGATGTCATTTTCATCCAAACCAGTTGAACGTTCATCCGGCGCTCCTGTGAGACGTCATGGTGCAGGTGGGGCTACATCCATTCAGCAGAGGGAATCCGAAGGAAACCTGTTTGGCCTCATAATATCGCCTCGTTTTCGGCCTGAGGAGCAGACAGCAGCTCGGACTTCCTGCATTTTTCTTTAGCACAGACCAGCATCCTTCACTCGCCTGGATTTTTGCAGGATTATGTCGTTTTAAGTTGTGGTTTTTTTAATGCTAATCCTGGCAACCAAAAATATAACATTCAATGCCATTATATGTTGGCAACATATTTTTTTTTTTATCTATTTTTCTTAATAGCCATGAGGTGATATGATTGTCACATCAATTCTTTAAAGAAGATCAAGGATAATAGAAGTTGTTGATCAGCGTAACGACTCAAGTTTTCAGGAGGATAAAATATGGTTTAACATAATAACTGAAGAAGTTTGTTTTTGATGTGTGACAAGTATTCGCGAAGCTGAAAAGAGTTCTCCCTTTAAAATCTGAAATATTTGGAGGCCAACGTTGCAGCTGGCTGCCGTCCAGATAGATACACCACTGACCTGTAATTGTTCAAACTTCTCCCCACGTTTTCTCCTCTGTTAGCTCCTTTTTTTATATTAGCATTTACTATTTGTAAGCCATGTATACTTGCTTTAGGATTTGTCTAAATAGTTTAATAAAAACACTTCTTACGCGATTGTTACTGACATTATTTTACCAGGATCTTCCCAAAAAGACATTTGTGAAGCTAATGTGCAGTTACCTCTCTTAGGCTCTAGGTGGCAGCACTTAGTTTAATTTTTAAGTTTTGGGTTCAGAAATCATTCCTGGTCTTACCCGTATATTTTACCAGTGAGAACCCTGTCTTTAGGTTGTAAATGCACACTTTGTCGCGAAAAGTGTATGATAATTTGTGTACAGCTCATTCACGCATCACCGTCGCACTGTTTTTCTGATTTGTAAAATAAAAGTTCTGTTCATTTGACTTGTGTGTTTAGAATCTGTTGGGTTTGTCTAGAAAGTGCCTTACTGTATTTTATCTGTTTTTGACAGCTCGTAAGGTTCACGCGTGACACCGCTGCAGCTGTTAGATCCGCGGTAAGGCCCAAGCGGAGCAGCGGCACAGAACCCGTTTTTGTTGACTGCAGACACGTGTTTAGGACGGATTTACAAACGCTCAGTTCAGAAGGAAAGAGAAGTGTTATTTTGACTACTAGCAGTTTGAGCTCTCATCTGCAGACTCGGTTAAACGTTCATGAGGCTTGTGTGAATGTTTCTTTTCCTCTGTTGTGTTTGTTTCTGTCTGCTTGGATGGTCATGTACCTCCTACAGTTTATTTTACCCTCAACATTTTGGAATAAAAAAAGAAATGTTCAATTTATTGTGTGTTTGCATTGGTGTCCCTCGTTATGACTGTTCTTTTTTTTTTTTTTGGTCATTAAAGTTTTTTAATTATTCAAAAATATGAGAACATACATTCATACTCAAAATACAACATTTATAACAGCATCAACAGACGGTATACCCATCATACAACCACATATACAAAGGCCTCCTGTAAATCCACATTTTCTTTTTGAAACAATCAGAATGTACATCCAGCACCATGTCTACATATCTGCCCTACCTATAAAAAAATCCGGTCCAAGACTTCCTAGAATCTTCCCCTTCATTGTTCACTCTAGCCAGCATGAGTTCATAAGATGCAATTTCTGACATCATTTCCATCCATTTTTTAACATCTGGGGCAACTGTACTTTTCCATACTCTGAGAATCGTTCGAGCAGCTTTGACCATCCTGTTTTTAAAACTACCCCATCATATTTAGATATATTTGGAATTTCTGTTTGGTCCCCTAACAAACACAGTCTTGGTGATACAGGTACCGCCACACCCAGCCATTTACTCACATGTCCCGGTACTTTCTCCCAAAATGGGTACTAGTTTACATCCCCAGATCACATGTAAAAAATGTCCTTGTATCATTCTGACATTCCCACTAGTTTGATCTGAATGTATATTTTGGGGAGCAAAGACAACTATGATATTTTTGTTTGACCCAGTGTGTGGAATGGAATCCGCAGTCTGTGGACTGAAGAAGAATATAAGGATATCCCAAACTGATGTCAGTCCCGCGTTTACTTGAAAACAAGACGCGCCAGCTGTTCAAGTTTGCCATGGGCAGCATGTTGAGTTCCTCCAGCTCCTGAGCCGATTGGAGTTTCTTTAGTCATGTTTTCATGACAGGTGGACCAGGTCGTCACCTCCTGCAGAGCTGAGCTGTTGCAGAATATTACTTTTAGTGAAGTAAACGACCGTTTTTTAATATATCTATCTCTATTAATATATATTGATTTATAGTTATATGTTGATATATAGTTGTATAGTTATTTTTATGTATATAATGGGAGGTAAATATATGAATCAGTATATATAGCATATCTACTCTTATATAGTTAATATCATTGCTGTCTATTGTTCTCTATTATGTTGTAGTATTATTGTAAAGTAATGCTAATGTAATTGAATACATTACTTCTATTAGTACATACATAGTATCACAACTAAATGCTGGGCCTTTGTTTTATTTTTGTTTGCTTTGATTTGTTTTGTTTTTGACTATATTTATATATACATATAATCGAGTATTATATTAAGTAGGGGTGTTTGATTATGTGTGTTTTATAAGTAAGTTTATTGAAACTCTTGTTATATGTAAGAATGTATGTAAGATTCAGGGGTAGAACTCGATTCTGTCTACATATATCTATATATATATATATATATATATATATATATATATATATATATATATATATATTTGTACTTTATTTTTTTTTTACTTTTATGTATTTTTTTTTTTTTAACATGCATGTTTGAAATAAATCTTCAAATCTCGTTCCTGTACATAGTCGTGTAGGAGGCAGCTGGTGCACGTGGTGCCGCACCAGTGGAGCAGTCACAGGTGTGTTCATCCACGTACCAATTAGCAACATACGTCTTCTTTCTTTTCTTTTTTTTTTCAGAAATGTGCTCATAACTAATTGGCGGCTTCTTCTCATCTTATATCTGGACGATGCAGCGTCTGTATTTTCAAAACCAAATATTCTGATTTTTAACGCCGCAGGACAGTTTTCCACTTCACTTCAGTCCATCAAACGTGTCCGTTTGAGGACGACGCTGCAAAACTTGTCCCATTAGCTCATCGTATTGTATTCTTTGTATATTTTTGTTTTATTTTTTTTATTTTTGTTTTTATTTTGTGATTTTTCTGTTAAAGCAATTATTTAAAAAGATAAGTCAGTTTGAATGATGTACTACTTTATCAATTTCTGCTGGGAATTATGATATGCTTCTGCATATCTTTAGTAACCACAACAACGGCAAAGTTACTTGAATGCAAAGGTGACTGATTCAGCAGTAAAGTCTGGATTAAGACTCAAGTCTGGATGAGCTGAATAGCCCGACACTGAGGAGGAGGAAGTCTAGAATATACGTGAGATCAGCCTGACACGGTTGGCGTGTTGGCATTTACTCATATTCAGACTTATTCTGAGCCTCAGCACCTCTCCGTATGGATTTCAGACAGAATCTCAGTGGTCAGAATAAAAGAGAGATTTCAGTGCTTATTATTAGTAACAAATGATGTAAAACCAGGACCGGTTACTGTGAAGCAGCGTTGCTGCATCCTGATAGCTGAGAGTTTCCATCCGCGTTGTCTCCTGATTGACTTCCCCCGTGCTACCTGCTGATGCTTCATGACATCATCAGCTCAGTTGTTGAATAACTTCCTTCACGATTTCTGCTGACTTCAACCACATCTCACTGATACTCTTGCAGCTTTTCAACAGCTTTTACTTTGAAGTTTTTTTGTGTGGTGTCTTCCTTTTACAATTTTTACCTTTCAAATTTATCATTTCTATTTGGGGGCTAATAAAGGATTATTCGGTTCACCACAGTTCCATAAAATCTCTAATTTGGTCAGGCTGAGTGGGGACAGCTACGTCTCTGGATCTTGTTAGGTGGGTTTTTTGTGTGTAGTTGAGTTTTAAGTTTCATTTGTGATGAGACGTGGCCATCGATGACGGCTGTCAGAGATGCTGCTGAGCCTGGGCAGGGATTTTCACAGAATCATCGTGAAGGTTATTAACATTCAGAGCTGTTCCCCTGCTTGCCCCCAGCACACAGAGGTTCCTCGGATTCTTTGAAACCTCCAAGAATATCATGAAACGTACATGTTGATATCACCAATTTATTTTAATTTAAAATTGAGAGAGATGTTGCTTAAATCTTTCATTTTTCCCCTTCACAGTGCTTCACAGAATAATAAACTTTTCTCTTGTATTTTTTCTCTGAAAGACTCAACCTCTGGTCTTTTGTTTTTGATATTATAACTACCTTGTTGTTACATTAAAGTTGTGGTATCAAATTTAAATCAACATTTGGTATTTGTCTTCTGTGTAAGTTTAGTCTCTGACGTTCTTGTGAGGAATTTCAGCCAATTCTTTAACTCAACATTTTTTTTTAGGTTCTTTCAATATAATAAGCTGAACTCCAAATTACCTGAGTTTGTTTTATAACCCTTTTGAGTTGAATAGGCTGTGACGTTTACTTCTCTTAGACCATTGCTCACGTCTGTCCTTGGCATTATGTCAACACACAGCTGAATATTCCAGTTCAGAAAGTGAGTGCGAGCTTTTAAAGAGGTCTGCAACACCAGATGACGATCAATTCAGGGATGACTTACAATTTTAAATTGTATTGAATACAAAGAGGTAAAAAAAAAAAAATCACTTTAATAATTAAATACTGTTGTTCCTCTGAGGATCCACTACAATTAGATCATTTCTATGCTGTTTGCAACAAAAAGAAATAGGGAGGAAGAAGAAGCTTTTGCATGACTGCAAATATCCACTGATTTATGGTTATATGTAGATATGTCGATATATAGATTTATAGTAATTTCTATGTATATAATTGGAGGTAAATATATTAACCAGGGGCAGGGCAATAATACGTTTTATGTTTGTATTTGTTTTATGTAAAGCACTTTGTGCTGCATTCTATGCATGAAAGGTGCTTTATAAATAAAGTTTGATTTGATTTGATTTGATGCATGTTCGAAATAAAATCTTCAAATCAAATACAATCCTGTAAGAAAAAGGTAGAGATAGAAATAGAAAGCCTCTATTATCATTATACTGGTACAATGAGATTAGGCAGCAGTTCCGTAAAAGTGCACACATGCAAAGACTATAAGTAAAGACTGTGTAAACAACAAAATAAGAAACAGGAAACATAAATATATATATGAAAATGAGTGAATGAGATAATAATAATGCACATGAATGAGTGAAAGAATACTGCACATAATGGATGGAATATTGCACAGTATGAGGTAGCGTATTGGTTCAGAAAGTTCACAGCTTTGGGAAAGAAGCTGTCCCTATGATGATGAACTTGTGGAGTGTTTTCCTTCTTTATTGGTCCCCAGGACTTGTGCAGGGGAGGGGGGAGGGGGGCTCTGTGGTGGGAAACCACTCCACTCCAGAGGAAAGCACGTGAATATGCAGCATCCACCATCATAACAGGTTGTAAAGCGCTCTAATTGAACTGCTGATGGTCTTTCCGAGCTTACAGATTGTAATCAAAGCGCATCCATCCATTTAGAGCGCAGCATCAGCACCGGGACTCTGCTGTAGCTCTCCATCCTCCTCCTCCTCCTCCTGCTCCTCCTCCTCTGCACCCTCCCTCCCTCCCTCCCTCCCCATCACATCAGGACCCGTGATCTCGCCGTGGATCCTCTCAGAGTGGATCCTCTCCGAGTGGAGCTCCGCGCTGTCACGACTGGAGAGCCCCGACCCGACGTGAGAGAGGAGCGCGTCTCCGCGCCGCGCCGCGCCGGTCTCCACCCTCTCCATCATCTCCATAGACAAACTTTCAAGATCTGGGGTGGAACTTGTCTTCCTGGGGAAGGGTCAGCATGGCGTCCCTGGTGAACTGTGCGTGCGTCCTGCTGCTGCCTGTTGCTCTGCTTCTCAGTGAGTACCGACACCGGGGGGATTGGGTCCAAACTTCTGCTGGTTGCGCGTCCTGGACACTCTGGGAGAGCCGTGTTTTTTGCACTAGGCTAGAGCAGTAGGGGAGCAGCGAGAGGGGGTCTGGACTTGTTGGTGCTTGGTGTGTGTGGGGGTGCTTGGTGTGTGTGGGGGGGCTGGATCCTGCGCAGCATCCATGCGTAATCCCCTCATCCAGCGGATGGCGCTGCGCAGCTGGTCAGTGGCGTCAATTCAGTGGAAGCTAAGGTATGGCAAGGTTACGAGTCACAGAACTTAACTAGAGTATCAATCAACACGTCCAGCAAATACTCATCACAGAAGTCTGCTATGTAGCTGATCTGTGTGGTCAAGAAAATTGGACATTTTTCAAATGCAGTCTCACTCACACTGCAAAAACTCAAAATCTTACCAGGAATATTTGTCTTATTTCTAGTTAAAATGTCTAATTTTTAGTCAAAAAATCTCATTACACTTAAAACAAGAGTCATTACCAGAAAAATAACTTATTTGACCATTTTCATCTGTTTCAAGTAAATTTTCACTTGAAATAAGTAGAAAAATCTGCCAGTGGGACAAGATTTAATCTTTTCATTACAAGCAAAACAATCTTGTTCCATTGGCAGATTTTTCTACTTATTTTAAGTGAAAATCTACTTGAAACAGGTGAAAATGGTTGTTTTTGAGTCTTGTCTTAAATGTAATGAGATTTAAAAAAAAATGAGACTAAAAATGAGACATTTTAACTAGAAATAAGACAAATATTCTTGTTAAGATTTTGAGTTTTTGCAGTGTATAATAACTAGTGAAATCGATCATGTTGTTCTTATTTGCATTTGTAGTTATTCCATAAATTTATTTAAAAAAACAAACATTTACATTTAACCCTTGAAGCAAAGGTGTGGCGGCTGCCATACCTTGCCATACCCAATTGACGCCCCTGCAGCTGGTCCAGTCCGAGCGCTTCACAAAGATAAAACACACATTTGGTGGTGGATGCAGGAGGCTTAACTTTGCTTTGTATGTGTTTTTGCCCCACCAGAGGTGGATACACGCGGATAAAGGTCTATTAAACAGAGAGCTGGCTGCGCAAGTTCATTAATGTCAAGCTTTGCGCGTTTACTCACTTCCTCAAGTTAAACCAATCCCGGAGATGTTAAACTGTCCGCTTTTGTGTCGCACTATTCACTCAAGAGACAGGCTTAACTCAAAGGGAGTCAGGTGAGACGCGTTTACAGTGCAATTGAAAGACATACAATACAAACCAAACCTATCTGCAATCATTTGTTGTGTGAAACAATGACTTCCCACAGCCTCATTAGTCTTCCCTAAGCCAGTCACTACTGACACTTTTTCATTCAGAATGTAAACAGTAGCATCATTGGACTCACTGACACTTATTACCCTACGGAAGAGTATTAGGGCCATGCAGGAGAAAAAATAGTTCAGAGGGGAAGATTTTTTTTTATTGTGCACTTCAAGAAAAAAGTCAGAATTTCGAGAAAAAAGTCGAAATTTCGAGATTAATGTTTAAATACTATTTCAAGAACAAAAGTCGAAATGTCGAGAATAATCAATAATCTTATAATAATTATAATTATATAATCAATAATTAATGATTATCAATAATTCGGACAGGATATCCTGACCGAACATTCAAAATAAAAGTCCTTTTCAAAATAAAGTTCTCCTTTCATTATTTCAATTTAACAGGTGCTAAAATAATGTAAATCATACATATTTATACAAGAGAAGTAACTGAATAAAGAAATGACCAAATAAGGGCAATTGGAAGACAGTCTCATCATTTAATAATAATAATAATAAAACATTTTATTGATAGGCACCTTTTGAGGTACCTGAGGCCACCGTACAAGAAGACACAACAACAGCAACACAGGCCAATGCAACATAAAACGGCAAAACAATAAAAAAACGACAAATAATGAGCAATTTTAAAAAGATATGTCAGCAGGACTGGGGATCGATTCAAATGTCAAGAATTGATTCGATTCCGATTCTTAAGATTCAGAATTGACTATCAAGATACGATCCAATTCGATTCAATTCCGATATTAATTTGCGTTAGTGTTATTAAAACTGTTTTTTGAGCTGCTGCATGAATTATATGACTATAGTTATGCAAAATATTAATACTAGTATTATATTGATATTCAACAGCAAGTATTGGCAGCTAATGATGCTGTAAGGACCAATCAGCTCCCAGAATGCTGATATAACTGCTTTCAGAAACATCATGTGGCAGAATTACCAAACAGATCCAGGGCAGCAAACAGAGGCTGTATGAAATTGGTTTTATTTTTTAACAAATTCCGTTAAAATTTTTTCCATGTAACCCCAAAACAGTATATAAAGTAATGAAATATAGACAATTTATGCAATTATAACTGAAAACTTTAATGTTTTCATACCTTTAAAGATATTCAAAGGCAAAAACACTGTGTCCAACAAAACATCCTTTTTGGGCATAAAAACAAAAATACCAAAAGTTGTAATGTGATGAAAAAAAAATATATCGATCTTTAGACATACAAATCGATTTTTTGGAATTAATATGAGAAAATCAATTTTTTTTCAACACAGGCCTAGTCTTCAGTAATTACCTAAAAGTCTGCTCATGTGGTGTGGGAACGAACGCCGGGGACGAGGGGCCGAGCAGCTGAAGGATCTGGAGTTCAGAAGGGATTGAGAGCTGGATGGAGAGCGATGACCTGGGGCTCTGAGATGGTGTGTTGATGTGTAAAAGGTCAGATAGGTAGCGGGAGCTGGGGCCATGGATGTTCTTGAATGTAAGTAGCAGAATCTGATATTCAGTGTGTGATTTTATTGGAAGCCAGTGAAGCTGTGAGTGCCATGATCGATGGAAGGTGCTCCGGTGATAATGCGGGCAGCTGAGTTTTGAACTTGTTTTTTGATGGATTTGAGAGGAAGACCAGAGAGAAGGGAGTTAAAGTAGTCAAGACGAGAAGTAACTACAGCACCAACCTCCATTTGTAGATCTCCAGCGACGGGCGAAACACGATTGATATTTCGAAGGTGAAAGTAAGCAGAGTGGGGGATGTTATTAATATGTGATGTAGATGAGAGACTGCTGTCAAGGACGACACCCAGGCTCTCTCCCTGGGAGGAAGGAGAAACATTTGTATTGTCGATCGTGATTGAAAAGCTGTCACATTTTGTAGCTTTAGAACCACTAATAGAACCTCAGTTATTTCACACTTGAGTTTTAGGAAACTGCAGGTAAACCAGGATTTCACACCTGTGAGGCAGTCAGGGAGAGCAGTGGGTGGAATGTGTTAAGAGGGTTTGGTGGACACATATATAGTGTTGGGTGTCATCAGTGAAAGTTGATCTTAAATTCATGTGAGATATGGCCAAGAGGAAGTGAGTAAATTATGAAAAGAGGTGGGCCGAGGACAGAATCCTGAGGAACACCTCTGATGGCTACTGGAAAAAAGGACGAACCTAAATATTTAATCTGTATGAACTGTGTGTGGCCTCAAAGGCATCATTTAAATCAGCTGCCTCCTAACTGAACCTTCAGGTTCCTGGACTGGGTCCTCATATGAGGAAGATTTTTTTTCAAAAGGACATTTTCTTGTCGCTAAATCCAACAACAATGTATAAATTGATCAGGTGTTCGAGTGCAGGAAGTGTGCCTCAGATATAGGGATGGGAATTAGATAAGATTTTTTACGATTCCAATTCCATTTTCGATTCTGCTTTACGATTCGGTTCTTTATCGATTCCCTTATCGATTCTCATTTGAAAAAAGGGACAACAATGAAGCAAATGGTGTTAATATGATTGACTGTGTTCATTAGTTAATTAGTTGCCTGCAGTATTATTATCCAAGACCACCCTAACGTTGCTGCTGCTGCTGCTGCTGGGTTAAAAATTACTGACGTTAGTCTGGACGGGATCGAAAACACAACATTCATTGATTGTTGCATGCTGTTTTTGTATGTTGGTTGTATTTCCTCCCTTTGACGAAATATTAACTGGGCAAGTCTTGCAAGTTGCCCTGCTGTCGTCTGTTTTTACTGAAATGTAACCAGACTTTCGAGGGTTTGTACTGTATATCTTGGGCGCCATGTTTACTATTGACTGCTGGCTTACGCATGTTATGCAACGTGCGTGATGATGTAATTTGTGCCCATCGCAATACAAAAGGGAATTGTTTGCAAAATTTGGAAACGATTCCAAGGAATTGAAACATTGGGAACTCGTTGTCAATTCCCATCCCTACTCAGATATGCACCAACTGTGTTGAGACATCAGAAACATCCAAGTTTTAAAATTCAGAACTTCAGAGTGGATTTTCACTCAATAACCAACTACCTGCAGACTGTTGCGTCACTTCAGAGTTCCTGTTTGACCGAGAAGAAGCTCCTAATGGCCTGCTGTACATAACCCTCAAGCTGTAGAGCTGTTTGGTCTAAATGTGTCTCATGATGGGAATGCGTCTTTCTCACAGAAACTTCACTTTGATTCATTTCATTCCCTTTGAAGTACTGACCATTTGATAGGTTCAAACATCGCCACATCTATCATCAAGCATCTATTAACGTAGCATTCAGGGGCTAATTCACACCTGCTTTCTAATTTTCTGTCATCGTCTTCATCTACATTGAACACAGCCGTTATGGAGAATCCAGGAGGTGGATTTGACAGCGTTCCCGTGGGAATGAGACGCAGTGGGATAAAAAGGGGGTAAAAAATCCCCACCGATGGAAATAAATGATGAATGAACCACATCTGTCCCCTTACTCTGCTCGATAGAGTCTCAGGAGACTCCTCTGTGCCCCGCATATGAATCTGACCAGGAAACACTCGTCGCCTGCTGCTGCTGCTGCTGCTGCTGCTTCTGTCTGTCAAACAGCTGTCTGCATGTGTGCATTAATACGGTGTGAAATTTTTCATATGAAACTTTTTCTTTGTTCCTGTCAAACTGAGTTAGTGTCACTGTTGCCAGGTTACTAAATAGCTTCAGGAAGGTTTTCATTAAAGTTGGAAAAGCCCTGTATCTGTCATTGAAACCCTGATGCTGTTTAGAAAGCTGTCCCGCTCCGTTGTCTTCTCAGATCACCAAACATGGAACGTTTCATGTGTGCAACGACTGTGGCAGGTTTTGTGGAGTCTGCCCTAATTTACAGTTTCAATCAGTTGCAGGTACAGATCATTTTTTGCTTCATTTTTTTCCACTCTGGCACACTTTCACATTTTTCCCCCACTGATGGACACAAAGACTCACTGTAGTTCAAGTGTCTCTCGGTTCAGAGCCATAAGGTTGTTCATTCGGTTTAGCCTTGCAGTTGTGGACCTTTTTTCTTTTAATCATAATTTTTCCTTTTCCTAATCTAATTGAATATTTTTGGAACATTTTGTGGACGGGTCCTTCAACCATTTCTTTTTTTTTTTTTTTTTTTTTTTTTTTTTTTTTACAATTCAGGGTATCAATATATTCAAAAAAGCTGCAGGCCAAACCTTCAATATGTGTTTAGTGGAAGCTGCTGTACCACACGGCCATCAAATACCAAATTATTTAAGATTAATTAAAACCTTTTCAATTTTTTTTTAATTTTAAAGGAGCTTGAGGCCGGATTGTGGCAGGATTTATGAAAAAAATCCGTATACATTTTAAGTTTTCTAGTAATAATGTCAGATGAAGCGTTCCAAACCCAAAAGAATGAGCCCTCTAGTGTATCTCTCCTTTGCCTTGAACAGGCTGTGTGCTGCAAAATGTGCTGCAATTCGGTCCCGAATTTCCCGCGCTGGGCTGCGGATGTGACGTCACATGACGCTGCATGTGCGTTCTCCCCGTTCTCCCGTGCCGGCTTCACTGTTGGCTGCAGTACCCCCGACGGCCGTCGTGGTGAAGGGTGGCGCTAGAGAGTCTCATTTCTTAAAAGGAGCCTCAAGCTCCTTTAACTTATTTTTATGAAGTTATGTTACTAAACTTGTTAACTCCTTTTCCTGTGTGGAAACTCATCCAAGTGTGTCGTTGCTCAGATCCTTCCAGGGTAATTCACGACATCCATACTAACGCAGGAAAGGTTTGATGATCAAATACAGCAAGGGATCATGTGATGACAAGATTATAACTAAAAGCTGGAAATACTACCCCCCCCCCAAAAAAAATAAACCTTTTTTTCTGCAAACTTGAGTAACAACACGGGTATAATCAATAACATTATAGCAGGACAGAAGAGTTTAGTTTCTTTTTTTGTATTTGATTATTTTTAGCAAGTTTCATCAAGCTGTCGTCTCTACTGTCAAAGTAACATTAGACTCCCGTCCACATCGTCTCTAGCAACAGCTGCTTGTGGCTTCACATTGAGATGCTGAAACTAGCTGCAGTTGGACGTCATGACAGAAGCAACTAACACGCCAAGAAAGTAATAACGAAATAAGAACATGACAGAGAGTGACTAAAGAGAAACCAAAGAAGAGTTGATGGTTCATGGACAAGTTTATAAAAGCAAGTGAACCTTCTCCTGCCCACTGATGGACTCTCTCAGCTAAAAATGCTGAAGGTTCCTTTGTGTGGCTCATAAAGACTCAGTTCCATTTACTGTTCTTGTGTTTCTACACAGTAACAAGACCCTGAACCTGGACCGTGGCTGTCATTGGGGTTTTAAGTTACACATAACAGTCTCTTATCCACCACATTTTATGCGCCTATTCAAGGTTATTTTTAGTCAGAGATCAATATATCCGTGTTGTGTTGCGCTCATCCATCCTCAAACCTCAGGCCAAATGAAACATGTGTAGATAACGTTACTGAATATAAAGGCTTTTCAATTCCCTGCTTCTTAAAATCTCAAATATCAGCGCAAATAAAACATTACTTTCAGATAGCAACATAAGCATTTTGAAAATATTTGACACAGGATAGTGCAGACTGTCCTCCGACCTGTGCAGTGTCTAAGATAATGAAGATAAAGATGCGGACAAATTTGTTAGTAATCTTCCATTAAAGACAAAAATCCAGTGCAGTCACCAAATGATTGACTGAAAATTGAAAAAAAAAAACCCCAGACATTTTTAACAATCATTAAAAAAAAAAAAAACCAACAAAAATGATACATTCCTCAACTTTATATTTTTTACGACCTGTTGAAGCAATCGCGGCAATAAAGGGATTTCTGTAACCGTCGCTGAGACTTGTGCACCTGTAGACAGGTATTCTGGTCCCCTCCTCATGAACAAACTGCTCCAGTTGTCTCATGTTTGAAGGATTTGCTCTCCAGACTGCATGTTTCAGAATCAGAATCAGAATCAGAATCAGGTTTAATTGACAGTTTAGAAAAACAACGGATTTGACTTCGGATACACGTCGGCAACACAGATGTTATTATGCGCCTGTTTTCCCAAGAGTAACACTGGGATAGGGGAGGAAAAAAAGCCATCTTCACACTGTGTATAAATACGCAGTGGCAAGGTGCAAAAAACACCTCAGCACACAAAGCAACAACATCATCACGAAAACTTGCATGTGGGTATGGGGGAGGGTTGGGGGAGGGGGGATCCCGGCACGATGCATCCAAGTGAACGCTGCGGCTTCGTGGCGCTCGAACCCGGAGACTGTGCTGGGGGGGCTGATAAGAGGGGAGCCGGGAAGGCGTTGAGAATGAGGGAGGTGTGGTTATCAGTAAGTGTGTGTGTGAGCGGTAAGTCTGTGAACTTTGCCCAAGAGCTGCTCCTCAGCCAATGTCTGGATGTTATCAGACGGCCCGGTACAGTTCTGATACAAGTCCACAGATGTCCTGGGAAGGGGAGGGCTAGTGGGGGCAGAGCACCTTGTTTTTCATTCCTCCAGGGAGATTGTGACTGGAGCTGCCTGCCAGGCTGCTCTGTCAAGGTCAGATTATAGAATCAACAATTGTATTGAAAAAAAATTTAATAAAAAAATAAAAAATGTTTCAGCTCCTTTCATAGACTAGGGCTGGGGATCGAATGTCAAATGTCAAGATTCCGATTCTTCCGATTCTTAAGATTCAGAATTATCACGATTTGATTTGATCCGATTCGATTCAGATATTGTTTTGGGTTAGTGTTATTAAAAAGTTTTTTGAGCTGTTACCTGAATTATATGACTGTGTAGTTGTGCAACATATTACTACTAGTATTATATTGAGATTCAACAGCAAGTATTGGCAGCTAATGACGGCTGTAAGGACCAATCAGCTCCCAGAATGCTGTTATAACTGCTTTAAGAAACATTGTGTGGGTCAGAATTATCAGATCCAGTGCAGCAAACAGAGGTAAAAAAAACAAAACATAAGGCACTAGTTATTCTCGTGTCCAACAAAACATTCCTTTTTTGGGCATAAACAAAAAAATACCAGAAGTTGTAATGTAATGATGAAAAAAAATCGATCTTTAGACATATGAATCGATATTTAGGAATTAATATGAGAATAGATTTAGAATTGGAAAATCGATTTTTTCAACACAGGCCTATCACAGACGTTCAGTAGGATTTAGATCAAGACTCACAGAGGGACACTTCATAGTCCAGTGTTTTGTTCTTAGTCATTTTTGAGTGTTTTTAGTTGTTTTAGGTCATTTTCCTATTGGAAGACCCACGACCTGTGACAGAGACTAACCTTTCTGACACAGGAAGATTTCCTTGTACCTGCACAGACTGAAGACAGCCTGTACCAGACGCAGCAAAGCAGCCCCAGAACAAAACCGAGCCTCCTCCATGTTTCACAGCAGGTACAGTCTTCTTTTTTTAGAAGGCTTCATTTTGTAAATCTGTAAACAAAGATGTGAACTGCCAAAAAGCTTCAGTTTTGCCTTCTTTGTCCCGAGGATATTCTATCAGAAGCTTTGTAGCTCATCAACATACACTTGGACTAATTCCAGTCTGACTTCAGTTGTTCACTTTGATTCCAACATTGATGGATGGTGAAATCCGAAGCTGGTCTGGTTTGACTTTGGAGTTCACCTTGAATCTCTTTGGAAGTTGTTCTGGACTCTTTGGTTGTCATTCATATTATCTGTCTTTTCAATTTGTCATCAATATTTTCCACTTCCAGTGAGGTTGGCTACAGACCTGTGGACCCTAAACTTCTAAATTAAATTTCCAACTGTAGTTTCCGCAACATCAAGGAGTTTTCTTCAGTCACTGACTGAAGATCGAAGACTCTCATGATACCAAGCACAGGACACACTTTAGTTTAACATGTCACATCTTATCAAACCAACTAACCAAGCCAGTTTCATGACTTTGCTTTTCTTTGTTTATGATAATTTTGTGCCACAATTTATATTTATGCCACAATATCTGCTTCCCATTACTCAATGTTCAGTAAATTATAATATATTGTTACTTTTGTCAGTATCAAGTGATTTCAGTGAAAATGTGTCTTTCTTTACAGGAAGGGTCGACACATTGCCCTCATGTGTGAAGGAATGCAGACCAGATAGTGAAGCTAAGATGAAGCACAGATATTAAAGCGGCAGCAACAACCAGTTAACTTTTACCAAAAAGTAAAAGTTCCTACAGTTAAAAACAGGGTTGTCTATCGATAGTATATGAGGTGAAAAGGCTGAAGAATGACAATCAGATAATTAGCCTGCTTACATAGATTAATTAATTACAGATCTTAATTTATTAATCTCTCAATTGACTAAAGATTATATTTAGTTTTTAATTGTTGTTCACTGAAAACTCTTCCAGACTCCTCACGTTTCCTCTCAGTGATTTGACACTTATTCATTTATTTCATTTTACTGCAGCTTGTGAGCAAGAACACTTGTGAAGTGTAGGATTCCTCATTAAAACTGATTTAAAAGTCTCGTAAAAACTGCCTGCTTCTTTTCCTTCTTTCCTCCACTTCTTTCCTTGACTTTCATTTCTCTGCAGTCATTTTTAGGCCATAATTTAAAACTTCTCTCATCTTTGCCCTTCTGCTTCTTTCATCATCTCCTCCGACTCCTCCTCTCTCCTCTTTGTCCTTCTTCTGTCCTTTCTCAACCGGGATTCACAAATATTGATCAAGTTGATAACAAGAGTCCCACGTGACACTTCTAAATCAAAGACCTGACAGACCTGTTGTCATGAAATCAGAAGTGAAAAAATAAAAGACAAGATTGTTATGCATCAAAGATGGAGAGTTAAAAAAAAACCAAACTGCTGCAGAGTTTTGAAACTAGAGATTCAAATCATGTAATTTAGTTTTCAGGTTCAAAAATCATATTTGGATATACCGCCAAAGCACCTAAAACTCCCTCAGCCTACCCAGCTACCGTATAATTGATAAAAAGCCACACACACACACACACACCTAAATCGTATTATGCAAACATGATAAAAGCAAACAACTACACACAAGCAAGAGCAAAAACATTTGTATCCTCTTACACCTTCTCCCTGATCTCCTCCAGGTGGATTTTCAGTGTTTGTGTGAGTTCATCCCACAAGAATAGGATTAAGACTACTTTAACAAGCTTTGTGTGAGTTAGTTCCTCCAACAAATACCAAGTAATGAAGTAGCAGTCGAGCATGACTCTCTCATCTTTCTCCCCAAACTAGCCCGATCATGAATATTCATACCCACACGCACGAGAAGAGTTTAAAAGCTTCGTCACGTTGTGCACACATATATATCCACTGTATAAATGCGCAACTGTCCTCTGTTGAAATCACTCTAATTGAATTCCTCCCCTGCTCTCGCTGTGTGGACATGTGTGCTGGCATGTCGCTCTGAAAACTGAAGTTCTAATCTGAGGGTTTGACGAGAGCCAAACGTGTCCAACCCAGCAGGAAAAATCTTCTAAAAGCAATGCCGCAGAGGGGCAACAACGTGCTGCTCCAAACTGTGAGCCTCCAGCAAACTACCATCTGAGAAGCTTTCAAAAGTGCATTTGGGTGTGAAATATAGACAGACAAGAGACTCGTTGCAATCGGACCCACACTGAGAAAGAAAACCGTGACCAGCAATCATTAAACAGCTCAAAGTGTTTTAAACAGTGAAAATTTAAGGAAGCCACTGAAAAGTTCACATTATTTAAAGTGTCTGACACGATTATGGAAAGGTCCTCGACCTGAACATTTCAAGTTTTACAGTATTTGCAGAACACAGAGCATTTCATGAGAAGTTATGAATAATGTTTTATTCCAGTTTTATCAGCAATATATGCCAACATACTTTGCATGTTTTTCT
Source organism: Cololabis saira (assembly GCF_033807715.1). Classification (NCBI taxonomy): domain Eukaryota; kingdom Metazoa; phylum Chordata; class Actinopteri; order Beloniformes; family Belonidae; genus Cololabis; species Cololabis saira. The sequence goes on along the minus strand of NC_084591.1, from coordinate 19,554,437 downwards.
CATCAGCCTAATTTTATTTAATAAAGACACATTTTTGAATTTCAGGCCTGCAACATACACCAAAAAATGTTGGTAAAGGTTAGAGGAAAGAAAAAAAATGATGGCAAAAGATAAAAGTAATAATGACTTGGTGCTAAAGCGGTGTGCGTGAAAGGTCTTTTAGGGCCAGAGGAGCGCCACTTCATCATCACAAACTAGGTTTCTTTAAAGAAACACTGGAAGGAATATGTATATTTCTCTTAATAATACATCAGTAAAAAATCTAAGGAACCTGAACAAATTTTCTTGCGTGAAGGGCAAAGTCGCAAGTCTGAGCTGGACCGCATTGATCTGTGACGGCTCAAGTGGGACTGTATCAACACCTGTCATTCATCAATAGCTCACCTTTTTGCTCTACAACAAGCTGATCTCTCGACATACTTAATTGAAGGCCTCTTTCAGAAGAAGAAGGAACGTCCAGAGAAACAGAAGACTGAGCAGATTCGCCAGGAGGGGAGTCCGGGACTGACTCTACCGGAGGAGGAGACATGACAGACGAAGAGGTGCCACTATCAACTTCATTTAAAAAAACTGTCAGATAAATCAATGTCACCTTCCTCCCCAGTAAGCAAATCCCTTGTCCCCCTGTGGGCCATTGCACGCATTACAGCACACACGGAAAACACATCTGGATACACTCGCTGTAAATCACCTGATGGCTCAGGGAGAGGAATGGCTGTCACCTCTGGATTAAGCAGTACCTTACCCCCAGCTAGATCGTTTCCCGAAATAAGTGTCACACCATCAATGGGAAAGTGGGGACTCACACCCATCACAACACAACCTTTAACCAGGTCACATTCCAGCTGAAACGGAGTGAAGCGGCACACCTACCCACTGAATCCCAAAACCATGCACCAAAGCGTGTGTACTCCTCAGATAACGGCAAAACCCCCTCAAGAAGTAGAGACTGTGAGGCTGCACTGTCCCTCAAGATCACGGAACGGAAGGTCACGGAACTTTTGGACTTCCATCTGACAGGGAAACAAACCCTTTTATCAGGAAAGGAGAATACACCTCGAGTTCGGGTCTTACTGAAACCTGCTGTAAAGAACAATCTGACTGTTGGGACCGTGGCTCTGTTTTCAGCAAGTTAACAGCCTTTGAAGTTTTATTCTTCCTTTCAAGAGCAAAACAAGTTTTTATAGTATGCCCCCGCTTTTTGCAATACACACAAACTGGTTTATCACCTTCTTTCACCCTTAACTTCCCATCCTCTGAAGATGGATGAGCGGGCTTTCAAATGACTCCCTATGTGTGATGACGTATTCATCATCCAAGACAACCGCCTTGGACACATCAGCAACATTCTGCTCGTTAATATAAGTAGCGATTTTATCAGGTAAGCAGTTTCTGAAATCCTCTAAAAGAATCAAATCCCTAAGTTTATCAAAATCCTGAACTTGAACTGTTCCACTTGGGGCACTATTTGATTCCTGATTTTCAGTAGCAAAATCAGAGGGGATGCTGCTTTTTGCTGAAATTAAGTTTAGCACAGATTTTCTGCTGTTGGCTAAGCTTTTTCTTCAGATCCTTCCCGACTAACCCACAGTCAGTTGTCTGTTAGGAAAATTAACAACACAATATAACATATTCTCTTTAAAACATGAATAACTACACTGCAGGTCTTCATTCTCAGCTCAGAGGCTACAGTACGTTCAGAGCTCAATACAGCGCTAAGAAGCCATTAGCTGTGCTCACTGCCAATCAAACTCCATGCCTTTAATTTGACAGAAATGTATTGCTTGATATAATCTTACCTGATGTATATGAAAATCATCCATCTGTATAGCTGTGAAATCTAGCTGTGGAGAACGAAACTCATTCTATGAGTTTGAGCTGTGAATAAGTTAATTTTTTCTGCAAAGTTGGACATTTTAACAGGGGGGTTGAGGAAACTGTCTGCTTTTGGAGCTGGAAGTTGAAACAGTTTGATCTTAATGCACCACTTGTACTCATCTCCAATACACACAACGACTTACATGGCAGATGAAGATGTATTCAGAATGAATCAGATCTTAGTTTCTAATTGCTGATGCCTATTTCTAAAGAGACACCTGAGTGTTGTGCCTCTACATTCCATCTTAAGTTGTGTTTCCATCACACATTTTCGCAAAAAAGGAAATCAAAACTCTGAGTTTGTGATAAGGGTAATGCTCCGGGGGATTCTTGTTTCCACGACGTTCTTTGAACTAGTGTAATTCTTGTAGGTCTTCGTATCTCATCCAAGGAAACTTCTCTTTATAACAATGAAAAAGAAAATCTCAACTCTCAAAATATGGACGAAAACATCTTTAGAGTTTCACAAATTATTGCTATTGCCACTACTGCATAATGGTCAGATGATGAAGATGAAGGCAGTGGATGATCATTCAAATGATTATTTAGAGGCAAAGCCCTTATGTGATGTATAATACTTAAGTAGTTTTATAGCACAACTACGCCGTATTAATGAGGCCAAAAACTGCTGGAAGCTACATTTTGATGACTTTGGATTGACTGGTTACGTCACATCCAGCGCTGTCAGAGACGTTGAAATGTGGAAAAAGCGTTTCAATTCAATTTTATTTATATAGCATCTATTCCAAAAGAAGTTGTCTCTAGACGCGTTTCAATCACACCTTTGCCATCAACTGGATTATCGAATCACCTGGAAAACCACCTTGCCAAAGCATAAAACGATGTTTGCGCTATTTGTCCACTTTTTTCAAATTAGAACAATTTCCATTGCAGGATTTCCTTTTTGATATTTGGGGTTGGCACAAATCTAGAGGTAATGGAAACGTGACTTTAGAAGATGTGAAATCCCTGAGATGTGATATTGACAATGTCCTTTTAAGATTAAATAATTAAAAAAAAACAAATACAATAAGTTATGGATTATCACAGGACATAATGTTGGACACTGACTGACCAAAAATGCAGTGAAAGCTTATTCTCTCTTATACATGTTGTTGGAGACGTCAGTGTGCCCGTAAGAACTGGTAACAACATTTTGTCATGTACTGTCACAAATATCGCACCTGACACCTCTTCCTGGATAGATGTTTGAATCTCAGCCTCTAAGTCACAATTTTCTTTTCACAAAAAGGGAAAAGTGGAGTGACGATAAATCTTTGGTGTGTGTGAGAGCGCTCGGCAACAGGGAGGGGGTTGGTCTTTTTAGTCGGTACAAGTGAGAGGTTTTGGTGTACCCTTCAAGGGAACAAAGTTGGGAAGCACTTTAGAGTACCGCTTCACGCTGGCTTTGTGAGTAATTATGCTACGAAAGGATAACATTCCTCCTGTGTACCCCCCCTCCATGTTTATTCACAGTGATTTAACTGGAATTGTTAATGTCACTCAAACTGGAGAGGAACTCGTGTACCAAAGTGTCTTATCGTGATCGAGGCTAATGTTCCAGGAACTGAGAGACCTACTGCAAACAGAATGGGGGTAATTTTATTACCTAAAGTCATTTGATGGACCGAGCATCAAGGCAAACTAAAGCTTGCAGGATAATGGCAAAAACAAGCACTTTCACTGAAACACACAGATCTGTACAGAAGAATATTAGGGGCATGCAGGAGAAAAAATATTTGAGAGGGGAAGATTTTTTTTATTGTGCACTTAAAAAAATCGAAATGTCGAGAAAAAAGTCGAAATGTCGAGATTAATGTTGAAATACAATTTCGAGAGAAAAGTTGAAATGTCAAGATTAATCTTGAAATACAATTTCAAGAATAAAGTCGAAATTTTGTGAATAAAGTCGAAATATCGAGAATAAAGTTGAAATACAATTTCGTGAATAAAGTTGAAATGTCTCCTCTGGCCCATCAAATGCAGTTAGGAGAGCGACTGACAGCTATGCAGCAGCAGCCGTAACTAACTAACTAACTAACTTACATCCTTGGAGTGTAACGTTACGTTTCTGAAGTTATGCAACTGCATCTGTGTGATATGTGTTTCAAATCAATATCGTAAAGCCAATTCTTGTATTCTGAACCTTGTTTTTGACATTAATCTCGACATTTCGACTTTTTTCTCTCGACATTTCGACTTTTTTCCCGAAGTCCATAATGAAATAAAAATCTTCCTCCTCTAAAATATTATTTTTATTTTTCTCCTGCCTGGCCCTAATACTCCGTAGATCTGCCACTTGGATAAGACCACATTCATTTACCATTTGGATATCCTCCAAATAGATTTGTCTAATACCGGTAATTTAAATCCCCAAAAAGAAGGGTGTGGGGTGGGGGATGGGTGGGGTTTAAAAGTACTGCAAACTTTTACTTTACTTAAATTAGGAGCGCAGGCCAGCTGACTTCAGGTGAAAGCCAGACGTACACCCTGGAAAGATCACCAGTCCATCACAGGTCCACTTACAGACAAGCAATCACACATGCTCACCATGCTGTTTGTTCATGTTAACTTAGAAAAACCAATTCATTCAATTCATTCAATTCAAAAATACGTTTAGACTGTGGGATGAAGCCAGAGTATCCAAAGAGAGCATGTAAACTGAGCACAGAAGACCCCTGAAGTCAACAAAGCATGTTCATCCACTTCTAGTCATTGTGAACAGCTTGAAACAGCACAGAGTAACGTTTTCTCCTTAAAGGGGACCTATTATGGCATTTAATGTATATTTTAAACAGGCCTTGAATGTCTTAAAAACAATCTAAAGCTTGTTTTTTCTACATAAAACAGAAATTCAGCCTGTGGGCCATGTCTCTATTTTTACCGCTTCTAACCTCCTTTTCTATGAGGGATTCTGAGGGAGGGGACGCTATGATAATGAGGCTCTGCGCTGATTGGCTGCCTGAATGACGTGTAGCAGGGGAGGACACAAAGCCTCTCCGGGCAGAAGAGCAGCAGCTCCGTACACTATTAAAGCGTGTCCCATGCGAGGGAGGTTCGGAGAAAAAATAAATTCCATTGCTTTATTTTTTTTGTATTGGACTGTCCTAACTGGCCGCGAGTTTAACAGTTTCAGTGTGGACAGAGAGCGTCCGATGTCACGCATCTTGACGCGATAGTCGGACGCTCACATGCAGTTACGCGGTGTAAACGGATCTTAAGCCTAAATTACGGTTCTGCGTTAAATCGACGCGTACCCTACGCCGTAGGCTCTGCGTTGGTGTAACGCGGAACCATAAATCAGCCTTTAGTCACCTGAAGAGGGATCCGGGTCACCTCGTCTTCACAATAATTCACACAGGAAGATTTAATTGAATTCTTAACAGGTACACCAGTTATTTACTCAGATTCCTCATCATTTCATTTCTTATGTTACAAGACAAATGAATCATGTTAACTGTAAAGAAATCACAACACTGAAGGTTCACAAATGGCAACTTTATTGTTAAAAAAATAAAAGAACAAAAGTTGTATATAAATAACATGTATGCACTATTGCTGGCTCAAGGAAGGACCGTGCGTCTTCTGAAGGTGTCGTTGAACAGCTTCTGAAACCATAAACAGAAGAAAAATGTATTACTAATAGAGCTCCGGTGTTACCTAATGAGTGATTGGCTCCATTAGGGAACACCGGAGCTGCTCACCGGTCCGGTCCGGTGAGTGGCCCCGGTGCTCCGGAGCTAAGCTAAATACTTAGCCCATGCAAAGATCATACTTGTAGACAAATATAAATAACATAAAAAGAATAATGTCACCGCTGACTCTTGTGCAGTTGCCGGGTCCGTACTGTGGGCACTTTTATGAGGGTAAATGTTGATGCAAAAACTGTCCCTCGCTGTGGAAACAGTCACCGCTTCCAAACCATGGCAGAAGCCAGCCGGCGGTTGTGGGCGTGGTTTCAGCAGCGGGGGCAGACCTATGGAAATCTGCGCCTATCGTTACGTAACGATAGGCGCAGATTCTGAACGGCTCGTAGAAGTCTCATGACACTGGAAGATTCAGCCGGGCGGGGTGTACAGACCCTGCAGAATTTCGTGGCTTTACATCTTTTCTGTGATGGCAGGGTGAGGGGAGACCACTTTATATATGTTAAAACAAGAAAAAACATGTTTTTCATAATAGGTCCCCTTTAAAATGATAGTTAAAAATTCTGACCTTTATCAATGACAATGGGACATCTCCCACTGACGTAGAATGCCCGGTTAGTCTGGTACAAGCGCCAACATTTCAGCTTAAAGGTTGAAGCCAGTGTTGAAATGTGACCAACTGAGAACTGGCTCCCAAAGTGACTCCAACGTTAAAATCCCCAATTTGACCAGATTTCACCTCCGTTACAACTGCCCTGGGGGTGAATTTTTTCACACCACATCAGGTAACATTATTTTAAGCAAACACATATATGTACAGTTAAGGGTGTGGACTTTTGATTGGTGGTAGAAAAGCTAATCGCTAGCTATCATCATTTTAGCTCCTTGTGTTCACATTTTATTGAGTTTTGAGCTTCTGAGATCTGAATTCAAGACCTAACTTAAGAGCACAGTCATTTATATTTTTAAAGAGAATACATTTTGTTGTGCTGTGAAATTTACTAACAGACTGATTGATTTGTCAGGAGAGGTCGAGGATGAAGCTTAGGGAAGGGCAGGGACCTTGTGCTAATTGAGTGGTCAATTCTGATTTCACCCGGAAACGACATTTCAAACAAGAGATCCCGTTTCAAATGTTAGCCAGCAGCAATTATTGTGGCAACAATTTGCTCTAGGAGCTGGAAGCTGCAGCAGCAGTGGCGGATATAGGGGGGGGGGGTGGGGCTACTTGGGCTACAGGCCCGAATGTTTTCTCAAGAGCCCCGGATCTCCTTTCTGAGCTGGTCTGAGTATAACGTGCAGTACAGGAATAGGAATGCGCATGACGTCACAGATGCGACTTCACAACGGGTTACGCCCACTGAGTGGCAGAAAGACTGAGTGGCAACTTTCAGTTTGAGCAACTGGAAAACATCTAAAATGGGAAAGAGCTGTTGTGTGATCGACTGTACTCATAGATTTAGCAAGAAATTGGAGTTATTGCTTTACAGACTGCAAAAAAATAAGCTTAAGAGAGACAAATGGATTGCTGCAATTCGCAGAAACAACTGGATTCCAGGTAATGTTGGAACGTTAAAGGGTCAAATCATAAAGTTCGGTATCTTCATCACTTTAATTTCGCCAACAAATCCTGCCTTGAAGTAGGACCAAGACTTTTGTATGCCTTCAAGCTTTCTTCGTGTATTTCCCCAGTGTAGAATTAAGTACATATAAATATCAGGAAACTCGATATGGGCCAAATATTACTGTCCATGGACCACTGGTTCTTACGGTAACTGTACGGGTCACTGTCAAGTCCAACTGCCTTTAATTTAAGCCGATAATCGGCTGTTATCCCGTCTTCTCCACAGTTTCCCCTACTAGTTGCAGCCGTTTTTGCTGATGTTTTGCCACTTGGGCGTGGTCCAGTGGGAAAGTGACGTCAATGCATACCCTCTGTTCACCAGAGAGTGGCTGCATGTGCAGGAGAGCAGCATGTAGCCTGCCTGTCCAGAAGAAGTGTTTCCCTCTCGTCGCTGCCAGCTGCCAGTGGCGGATATCAATGGAATCAGAATCCGCCCCGCTCCGATGAATTGCTCAAACCTGGCTAAGCCCCTGGTCTCCTAGAATCCTAGATCCGCCCCTGCAGCAGATCATTTCAAGACCGTTCAAAGTGGTGGTGCTTTGGACCTACGGGCTGGACCTATGGGCCTGTACCATGTGATGCCCGTAGCAGCAGGTTCTGTGAACCATAGGTTTCAGTGGAGCTCTGCAAGTCCGCGTTGTAGCTCTGGCAGCCCTTAGCATCATACTGTAGGTTAGCATAAGCAAGGTCAGCCAAACTAAAAAGATTAACTGTGCCTGAAATCAGGACATGGACATGTTCCCAGGCCAGTTGTTTACTCCCAATGGCAACATGGTGCCGTGCAGTATGAGGTAAAAGAGGTTTCAGAACTCCAATGAGTGACATCACAGGGGATTTGTTTGGTGAAATACAGTCCCACGTCTGGATTATAATGTAATATATAACTTTGGTCGACTCTTGTAAGAACATGCATCACATGATGGGTCACATTTTTACAACATATTCTCGGGATGTTCATTATGGCAGATGTTACCAAAGAAACCAAAGAGGACCATATAGAAAGATGCAGAGAAGAAGAATACAAAACCAAAAACGTGATCCAGTTTTACTCTTGGGCAAGTGCAATGTTTCCAGTCATACCAGTGTTTTTTCCACCAAGTCCTGTCAAACAGTGACGGTTATGTCATGCCAAGCAAGTTTAAAATTCTGTTGGATGGTTCCAAGTTTTGTAAAGTGAATTTAGTTGACTAGCTGTTGTTTGTCTCTTAACATCACAGGTAGTCTCTTGCCTATACTTGTCAACCAGGTATTAGCTTGTTTTTTGTACATATTTTGTTGTTTTATGACGCTATTATGAGTTGTGTGAAGAGGATTTGTGGAGTTTCAGAGGATGCATGTTTATTATACATCATATCGTTTTCCTTCAGTGATTAATAAAGTATTATTGAAAGTGGGTTAATTGAATTGTTCAACCTGTTAATAACCAGTAGTTCAGAAATTACACTCTGCCTCAGTAAGAACAGATTTTAGTTCCTACAAGGACATCTGGTCCCAACAATTGCAGTGATTACACCATCAAAAGTCCTCATGAGGTAAAAGAAACAAGAACACACATGCGCCGAGGAAACATAACAGCAAGGAGAACATTGAGTGTCCAAAGTCAGTGGTGTTCCCTTTTTTCTCTTTAACACAGTGTTTCCATCACTAACCTTAAACCAAGTCTTGGCTCTAAAGTTTAATTATTCAAAGTTTGGGGACTTGCTCTTTGTTAACGAAAAGGGACATAAGTCTTTACTTTCATATCTCACCCTAATTCCACGTTCAACCCTCAAAATCAACCTTTAACTGTCAAATATCTATTTTGAATGAGTTTGAGGAAGTTACTCATGACCCATATGCCCTCACTTTCCCAAAGGGGGTCCTTTCGAAGATACAGCCATAGAAATACACACAAAAAAAATGCAGGTCTGCAGGGATGGGGCACGGATAGTTCTGTTTAAAAGAAGCAAAAGATAAAGAAAAATTGAAATTCAGTTTACAGGAGCACAACACAAGATAGAATTGAGAGAAGGGCTGTGGAGGTGACTGGCAGGCAGAGGAGAAGGAGATGGGCAGAAAGAGATCAGGACCTGTATTTATCGCGGCTGCTGGAGAAAGGCAGACCATCATAGATCACTGACCGCAGCCTCCAGGCAATTCAATTAACTATAATCAGTAGCCAACAAAAGAGGTCCTACTAAAGCTCTCCAACTGGAAAGTTTGACTAAAAGCTACTGTACAGACAGAAATGGAAAAAGGTGACAGAGTTAATGCAGTAAACCCACAGTTCTGTGAATAACAAATAGTTATTTTCCACACAAGCTCAAAGGAAGACTTTGAGGACTTTAGCAGTGTAAACAGAGTCAAAGAGGCATGTTGCAGCTGGTGATGTCATCATTAATCCAAATGTAATCAGGCAACTCCTTAACTGGGCTGAAGATGTGATAAAAACCTGTTAGTGAAATAAATGGCCGGATTATCTGCCATCTTTAGATTGAAAATGTTCCCATCTAATCTCAGATGGGAAAAACATTACAAAGCAATCCAGCAGTGGAAACTAATGGCACTTTTCCACTAGTCTCGCCTCAGCCCGGCGCGGCTCGACGCGGCTCCACCCGTGTGTTTTTCCACAGCCAGGGGAGAAGTGGGGGGGGGGTGGGGTGAAGCTGCTGTGACGTACTCGATTGCGCAACACCTTTGTTTGTGTCGGCGCAGATGAGAAATCAGCTGGAGCCGCGAGCTGCTGAGAAAAAAACAGCCCGTCTACATCCCTTTTTTAATTTTTTCTCGACAGCCCCCAGGTTTATGAACATCTGCACCTCAGAGTTGGATCACCAAACAGACGTTTGTGCTGTATAATAAGATCGCCGCGAGCCGCGGGTCCCTCTCGCACTGACTCCCGCTTCCTGATTCAAACGCTTGACGGCCCCGCCCCCCGACCAATCAGTGGCGCGGAGGGTGGTGACGTCGGAAATAGTCCCTGCTCAGCCCCGTATAGAACCTGGCCAGAATGGTTACAGAAAAAAGTATCGGCTTGGAGCGGCTCTACCCGTCTCAGCCCTAGTGCAAAAGGGCAAAACGGGTAGAACCGAGCTGAGGTGGTACCAGTGCAAAAGGGCCATAAAAGCCCCTCCACTCACAGCGGCACGCGTGTTCACCATTATGTGCAATGTGTTGGTGAGCTGCATCCCAGCTGAATGAGATGTGAACTCCACAGTGATGTATGGCATTTAAAATATGTGTTTTGATTGTTTAAAAAAAAATAATTTTTAAACTGAAAGCATTTTCTACCCCTTTTCACAAGTTATTTCATGAAGTCTCATGTAGTCAAACTACTGCAGAAATACAGGAACACTTCTTCTTTGTGGTAGCTTGTTTTGGGGAGTGGAGTGATTTATTTTTCTCCACTTAAAGCAGCTTAATGTCATTTGAGAGAGCTTACAGCACCTAGCTGCAGAGGCTGCACTGCCACACACCCATCCGATTGGCAATTTTACCCTCAAACACTTCAGCCAGAGTAGGTTGGTATTATTTTTTCCCTCTTAGAAACAACCTTGCTGCTAGTCGTGTGTATTACTGCATGGTTGTTATAACTCTGCGCCACAGGCAGGAAAACCGTAGTAAAATAATATCCAGCTGTGAGAAAGATGGACAAAAGCATGCTGTATTTCCTCTGTCACGTATTATGTAAACCCTGGGCTTCACTGTCAGTGTATGTCGCTCTTTCAGTCTCAGAGGCCCGTGTGGGGGGAGACACACATCATGAAGAAATGAGAAAAAAATCCATGTTTTAATTTCTTTTGTTTAACTTTTCTATTTACACGACTTGCAGCTCAGTAGCTTTGAAACAAGCTTTGATACAACTTTGTCACTGAAGTCTAAAGGGAAGTTGTGCAATCATCTGAAATATGATATATTTCCTTTAAGAGTCATGCTTGTTCAGGCTGATGGTGACAAGTTTATTTACTTCTTTTTCTGAACCGCTTTTTTTCACTGACAAAGCTTCCACAAAGCATCATATGAAAAGCTCTGTGGCAATGTAAAATAACCACAATCATAAGACAACGGGAACATTTGCTGATGGGTGTTACAAGTTTACTGCATCATCTACAGTAGTTTTATTTTGAAGAACTTTGTTGTCTTTGTCTCTATGCTGCGCATGCCTCGGTGGAGGAACACACAGGAAGTTTTGCATCATCCCACATATACCTGAATGTGTGTGTGTGTGTCTATGTTTTGCCTATGTATCTGTGGGCTGGAGTGGGGGATGGGGGGGTGCAGAGTCCAGGTATGTATCTGCAGGGTCGAGGGCTTTGCGGCTTTGAAATGTAGAAAAAAGAATAAACTGCAGACACCTACAGAAACTGCACCATAGATGAACCTAACATACGTGAAAGGAAAGAAAGCCAGGGAGAAAATCAAACTAGTCAGTGAAGGTTATGGAAGACAAAACAGTGTATATGTTATTCACAATCGAATAAACAAGTACAAAACTGCTTGGATGATGGGGAATTGAATGACTTGTGACCTTCTCCTATAACTTAAGCCTATTACAGCCTCACTGCTGTCTTTCTTTCATAGTTCATATATAAAAGTAGTCGTGCCAGTCTGTACAGATTCATCTTCATCTTCCCCCTGCTGCTTTTTAACGTGTAGATCTTCTCACGTCTCTGAAGCAGTACGGTATGTTCTCCCTGAATGCTGATCAGACCTGGGACGTTACAGTTCAATCAAGACATTTGATTGCCGTCGAGGTGCAAAAGGGGCTGAAGGAGTAACTGAGGCTGCTGGGCGAGGAGGGTGGAGCAATAAAACGCTTTAGCTGCTGGTGCACCGTTAATGTGAAGCAAGGGCACAAAATGTGGGATTTGCATTAACAATGACTAATGCTGCGGCAGACGCTCTTCCTGAAGTCTACCGCCAACACCCGTCTCACTCTCACTTTCATTTTTCATTTTTTTTTTTTCTTTTAACCTGGTCATGGTAATAACCACCTATAGGAATACATTTTATGAAATAGCTGATTGTCGATTCTAAAAGGTGGAACAAGTCCCACATTAAGAGTCAGGAGGGGTTTGCTGTTGTGGAAACAGCTATCAGTCAGGAGCCAAGAGTTCATCACTGCTTTCTAAGCCTTTTCCTTTTATCTTAAATGGGGATTTTATTTTCTGCCCGCACCAATTGTTGCCTCCACTTGTTGTTTAATAGGAAACAAGTTATGCCGTGCTTCCTGCACCTTCCCATCACTTGTCTTCCATTAAACCCACAATAAACAGGTAGTTTCCTCCTTTACAAATCAGTGTTTTGATCAGTTTGCTCAAGAGACTGGATTGGAAAAATGCCCACAATACCACATATTCTGCTGAATTTTACTTTTCAAGCAGGCAACAAGACACAAAGTTCAAGCACATCCCCCCGCTACAGGATGAGTCATCAGCAATTTAAAATCAATCTTCCTGATAAATATTAAAGTACCCAAATGAAAAAAAACAACATCTTTTTTTTTTTTAAAGATTTCTTCCCTTCTGTGTCCAGTTCCTATTTGTAGAAAAAATATAGTGCAAAACAGGTCTTGTAAGATACTCAAGCATCAAAGCTGATCGCGTGTGGAGCTAAAAATGCAACTTGCATATTAACAACCCCAGAGACTAAAGAAAAATGTCTATACATAGACAGTACAACGTTTAAAGCTGTTTTAGAGTTACGGTTTTAAACACTAATAAAGCTCAGTCAGCACTTATTTAGAACGAGGGGAAAGTGGCAAAGCCAGGAAGAGTTTAGTGATCAGAAATATAGATCCACAGAGGAGTTTCAGTGATGAAGAGAGTTAAAACAACGTAAATATATTTATACTGTATAGACCACAGGCCTGATAGACCTGATATCCTAATAGATGTCAAACAGATCAAATCTTTCATTACTAAAACCGTCTGGTTTAAGTTGGACACAAACACAGAGGGGGAGGAGACAGAAGTCATACTGTTCTTTTATTTAATATATTAGTGTTGCTCAGGCGCAAACAGTCTAACTTTCGGGCTGTCGCACATGTGAAAATAAGTAAAGCTGCAGTTCCTTGACTGACCACTGGGGGCTGGATAAATTCATTTATTTACAGGCTGGTTCACATCATATAAATTATATAAAGAAACAAATGTAAGTATACTGAGTTGAGTGGTATTTTGATTAGCAGCTGAAATAGCCAATGACCAGCCGTGATTACTTTGCCACTTAGTACTTCGCACTGTCCTCAGTTCTGAGCAGAGATTCTGCACTGTGAATAAAGACCTAACAATCTTTCATATTTTAGACAATATGTTTTGCTTGTACTGTATTAATGCAGTGGTCATTTTGAAATGACGTTTGAAACGGGAGATCCTGCTGCAAATGTTTGTCAGCTACTCTGCAACTTATCCATTTAACGCTTGGCTGAAGGAGCCAGGAACCATTATTTCAGTGAAGCTCTGCTTGTCCTGGTTTCAGCTCTGGCAGCACTCAATTTGGTTATTGTGGTAGCAACACTTGAGCTGAAGATATCTGGAAAAATTTGATCAGAATGAATATAATGTAACATGAATTAGCATCATAGGTTAGCATAAGCTACGCCAGCTAGACTAAAATAACAGAAAAAAGATGGACATGTTATAGTTGGTTTGTTCCGCCTATTTCCAAAATGGCGCTGTACAGTACGAGAAGGAGGCCTCAAAAACCCTCTTAAGAAAACCTGTGATTGACGTCACAAGGGCTTCGTGAACTGGGTTGCCCAGTTCTTGTATTGGAATCCGCTGTGCTGCCGTGACAGGATTCCTAAACCAAATAGCAAAGACACAGAGGCAGCGAGAGCTGGTAGGTAAACGGAAACACAGGGAGCACGGCCAGCAGAAAGACAAGCAGAATGACGACAGAAAATCAATAAGGAGGGGCAACAGAGAACTATACATACACAAACACACTGACAGGCAATCAAATGCTTACAAGACACAAGTGTTGGCAATCAGGAGAGTAAAGATAAACAAAGAAACAAATAACAACTAAACACCCAGAGAATAACATGGAAAATGAAACAAACTAAATATAAAACAGGAGAAGAGGAGCTAAAGGAGGACAGGAAAGGAGACCAAAGCCATGCGGACTGTTATGAAACTGGGATTTTTTATTATGAATTTCAGTCATTGTGGATTTTGAGAGTGGGTACATGCACTCACCTGTACTCATTAGCAAATAAAAACATTTTAATGTAATATTACATAAATCAAAGCAAAAACTGTAGAGCTGAAAGTGATGAAGATGAACAAAAAAGGCAGAGTAACTTAATTATTGCGACAAAATATCATTAACCTCTGCACTGTAGAATTCAGGCTGAGCCTCGCCCTCATTACACTACGTATGGAAAAACTCCAACTTATTTACTAGCACTGCTCAGAGTTCCTTTTCATTTGAATTCATTCATAGACTAAATCAATATTATTTTAAACACATCCTTTTGTCCATGACAAATCATTCAAGTTTCAGGATGCTTTACGTTATTAACATCTACATGGTTATAGTTAGGTATACACATACTTTCAGCCTGAATGGAGTACACAAATGTGTTGCAGGCAGTAAAACACATCACAGTTTGAGACCATCAGCAAGAATTCAATTATTTGCCTTTTAAGACTTTTTAATGTTTTACTTCCCAGCATTCCTCTTGCATGCACCAGATTCTTTTACAGCTTCCACAAACCTTTTACATCATACTTCTCATCAGTGAGTGCCAACAGGTACAGAAAAATAGAAGGTTGAATGTGGTATTATTGACTTGTAATATTTTGAGTAAAAGTATGTAGACCGTGATGGTCTTTTGTTTCCATCCGATTTCTTTGCTGCATGTAAACGTACTGATGCAGTACGTTTACATGCAGCAAAGAGATCGGATTTCTGATCGTGTCAGATAAAGACATCCAGAAGACCGAATCACTTGTCTGAGTTTACATGCTGTTCAGAGAATCGGATAAATGGCCAGAGCATGGCTGACTCCGTGACGCTAGGTGGCGCTGTAACCATGGTAACCATTTCAACAAAGAGCCACTTTCGGTTGACCTGTTTTTTTTGGCGCCAATGTACGCCTTCCGTATATTTTTCCACTTTATTTTGATCTGCTCCGGTGTCCTGATGAAGCCGCTTCTGCCATCTCTTTTTGCGAACTTCATGTTGGTGTTTAAACAACTATTTAACACGTGCTGTCTCCTTTCACTTCCGGGTGAATGCCCCAGAGGAAATTCTCGAGCATGCGCAGACTGCAATATCCGATGTCTCTGTATACATGGCGTTAAAATTCCGACTCTGAACGAATTATCTAGGTGTTGCTATCCGATTATTAAATGTCCAATATAGGTCCGAAATAGGTCCGAAGTAGATCGGATTAAGGTGTTTACATGCAGTTTAAAATTGAACTGCTGCATGTAAACGTACTGCATATGAACAATATGTTGTTATTTTGGTCTGGGAAATGCTAATCGAGTTTCACAGGGTTTGGAAAATGTGTGGTTCATGTCAAATCTAATTTGGCATCTACTTGGTGAAGCAGTCCTGTGCTCCTTTTCACCTTCTTCATCAACATGAATAGACTTAGGATCTGTGGTTGCCATCCACAGTGGTCAAGATGGTGTGACGTAGACGCAGGGAGTGACTCAAGTTGCATATCTTGATGAATAATCATGTATATTATTCTTATAACGCTACACTGTCATGTGTGATCTACATCGTAGGGTGCAAAGAGTTTGGAGGGATGTTGTAGGAATAAAACATAGGACTTTCAATCAAAGTTGGGAATTTGTATCCTTTGTGGTTACTTCTTAAATCATTGTTTACTTTCTTTCTGCATTTAGTAAGGTTTTAGAAAAGTGTAACTTTGTTTAGGTCGAGGACAACTGCTTAGTTTGGTTTAAATTCTCCCTTTGATGACATTTTATTTTCTTCATCAGTGGACTCATTGTCCTAATCTTCTTAAGACTTAAGACAGGACTGCGGACAACCACAGTCTAACAAAATGTCTATCTGGAAAGTTCAACAGCTTCAGATGGAAGAAGTCTTCTTGAGCTTCGCCTCCATTTTCTCTGTTACCATGGTTACGAGGCCTATGACAGTGATGGGGTCTATTTACAAAATTGAAGACCACCCTTAGAAGTCCATAAAATTACTCTCAAGTTGAAGGTTCATGATAAAAAGTGCCCCTTTAGGTCCTCCTCAGGTCCACATACATAACGACTGAGCCACCAAAAAACATTTACATACCAAACTTAAACGTTGCCAAAATTGTACCTATCATTTTTATAAACATACACATCCCTGTAAACACCCAGATAAGCATATTTACTGAGAAAAAAAATCACATCCACGGGTTTTCTCCTAATTACTGAGGCCTCAGAAGTGTAAATGATGATGAGAATGAACATATTTACGATCACAACCTCAGGTCATCACAATAGCATCTACTTAAGTTAAATAATGTAATAAAAACTTCATATGTACTTAGATTTTGTCCTGTAATTCACACACTGGCATACTGCAGATTATACTCTTCACAAACACAAAAGAAAATGCATCCCCTGGGAAGAAAGTGTAAGATTAGATTTGCAGTAGTGCATGTTTAAGGTCCGTTTGTTTTCAGAAGCTGTTGCCGTTCAGGCTACAGGTTTTGATTGGAGCAGGAAAATAAACTATTCAGGATTAAATTTACTAATGAGACAGATTTATTTTTTTTGTGAGCTGCTCAGCTGTGTCGGAAAAAGTTTCCGGATGTTTCTCATTTTTCAGGCAAGGATGACAGCATTACTACAACCAGGATATGATATACAGCACTGCAATTATAACAAATGGAAAAAAGAGAAGAAATAAATACTTTATGATATGATAACACTAATAATCTCAGTAGCCCACTTACTGAGTGTATAGCTGTAAAACTGATGGAGGACAGTAACTTCTAAAGCTATATAATTATAGAATTATAATTATGGGGAGCCTCCATGCTGGGAGTGACTCTGGCCTGCAGGGGGTCGTCCTGGGGGTCGTTCTGGCCTGGATGGTTGTGGAGCTCTGCACCACGGCTTCACCGCTGTGGTGTGGACTCCTCTTTCCGTCCGGGCCGGGATGGTCTCTGTGGGCCCCCCCCCTTGTAGCTGCGGGCTATGAGACCTCCTGGCGTGGACGGCTCCCTGTTACCGTTTCCTCACCTGGATCCTCTGTGCCTAGCCATGTCTACACCATGTGTCTGCGTGCGTGTCTGTGTGTGTTAGGAATTTAGGTGAATTGTAGTGTGCTTTTGTCTGCGGGGAGGGAGGGGGGGGGGGGGGGGGGGGGGGGGGGGGGCATTAATAAGTTTTATATTAATAAGTTTTATGTTTATTTGTTTTTTCTTGTTTTTTTTTTTGTTTTTTTTTTTTTCTGTTAAGCACTTTGTGTTTCATTATTTGTAGGAAAAGTGCTATATAAATAAAGTTTGATTTGATTTGATTTGATTAGAAATGTTAAAAATTCAGAATGAACCGACTCATGGCTTGCCCTGTGTCTGATGTCACCGAGCTAAGAACCAGCGCTCAACCTCAGCCCGGTGAGCCCTACGTAAGCTGCTCACCTCAAACAAGTGAAACGAGCAACTTTTACTAGAGTGAAGCATTTATTAAATTCAATTCAATTCAATTCAATTCTATTTATATAGCGTCTATTACAACAGAAGTTTCCAGAGACCAAAACATGACTCCCGAGCAATTATTACATAAACATAACATAAACATATGGCAGGTAAAAAACTCCCCTAGTGGGAGAAAAACCTTAAGCCAAACAGTAAGAAAAACTCCCCTTTAGGAGGAAGGAACCTGGACCAGGACCTGGATCATGAGGAGGGACCCTGCAGAGCAGGAAAAGAGAGAACAGACAGAGAGAATGAAGAACAGAGAAAGGAGGGACACAGACACACTGACTACGTTTACATGCAGTCAAAATTGGGGTTACGGTCAATATTCCGGTTACTGAAACATTCGGAATAATCTGTTTCCATGCGTGAGCAAACAGGGTTATCCCTGTATACATGGTAATTGTAATCATTTTGGATATCTGGATCAAACCCGCGACGCACGGAGTCATGACGCATTTCTCGTCATTTCCGCTTCTTCTTCCTGTATCCAAAACAACAACAATACCAGCAGCACGGCGGATAATCGGACCCGCTGGTACAGTTTTGTTTCTTGGCTCTGTAGTACGCCTTTTTCAGCGTCTTCCAGCGGTGCTTGATCTGGTCTGGCGTTTGTACAAATCCTGCTTTGCGCAACTTTTCGCTTTCCTTTTTGTAAATCTCGCTATCCCGGTACTTTCTATCATCTACAACAGCCAAAATGTTCATATCTTTCATTACATTTATGAAGTGATTAGTCTCCTCCTGGTCTTGCGTTTCGCCATGTTTATAAGTACTTCCAGGACTCAAAAGAGCAAGATTCCTTGCGAAAAGAACATGCGCAGAAAACAAATGTCATGTCAGGATTTCAGCAGGCAC
This sequence comes from Cololabis saira, assembly GCF_033807715.1. Classification (NCBI taxonomy): domain Eukaryota; kingdom Metazoa; phylum Chordata; class Actinopteri; order Beloniformes; family Belonidae; genus Cololabis; species Cololabis saira. Next base: position 19,535,782 of record NC_084591.1, on the reverse strand, counting down.
CTACCATAGGGGTGGGGGTGCAGACCAGCACAACAAACTCCAAGAACGATGGACAACAATGATGGCTATGAGATACTTATAATTAATAAATGAGAAAGGCAGAGAAGAGGAGAGAAGGAGGGTGATTGGCACCGCCCAGTGGATCATGCCGGTGCCCCCCTGCAGCAGAAGCCTATAGCAGCATATCTATGATGAAGCTGGTTTGAGACAAACTATTATAGTCTTGTTCTATAGCTGCAGCTATGACTACTGGCCATAAACACACTAGAGGTCACACTAACTAGAGGCTTTACTAAACAGAAACGTTTTAAGCTGGGGTGTCTGATTCCAGTCCCCGAGGGGCGCTGCCCTGCATATTTTAGACGCGTCCCTGCTTCAACACACCTGATTCAGGGGAACGGCTCGTCATCAGCTTATCCTCAAGGTGTGCATAAGTCTGTTAATGACACAGTCATTTGAATAAGGTGTGCTGAGGCTGTGTGTGTGTGTGTGTGTGTGTGTGTGTGTGTGTGTGTGTGTGTGTGTGTGTGTGTGTGTGTGTGTGTGTGTGGGTGTGTGTGTGTGTGTGTGTGTGGGGGAGGGGGTTTAAAAGTACCGCAGGAGCCGAACGATCAGGGATGTGATTAGCTGTGACAGGGCAGTTCAGCGCACTGCCGCCACACTTGCCGTTATTGATGTTCTGCTGGATTGTGGTTTATTGACGAGATCAATGTTAATCGTGTCAACAAATAATTTGCATCATAGCAAATTATTCCTCAGTGACCTTTAGGCTGATCGCTAAATTAAATCTAATGCACAGGACAAAAACTATGACAAAATGTAATGACATTTAGATAGATAAAGAATAAAAATAAGACATAAAGACTCAAATAAGGTAACATGCAGACGTTTGATAAGGTCCTGTGCAGACGGGTCAATTAGTATATACTGTAGCTCCCAGGCACATGAAGGAAACACAGGAGATGCTTTAAAACGGAGTCGTAAAACATAAAGAGCAACTTTATGTTGGACAATGTTTTGGATGATGTGAATCATCTGAATGCAACAGAATATTATTCCATGTTTTTGAACTTCTGCCATTTATTTCATCTTAAGTTTAAAAACATAGCACAGAAATAGCTGACTAAACTGCAGATATCTATGTTAATAAATGTGTGATGTTGTAAAGCGTGTAACTGATATAACTGTTAAGGAAGTTCCTGCATTTTAGTTTGATTATTTGTCTTCTGTTTGTGATACTCCCGTATAAAAGCACCTGCAAGAGCGCACATTGGACACAGAACCTGAACCGGTGCTGTTTAAACAGACGTTATATTTGACAAAGACATTCAAAGGACAAACTGAAATTTGTGAGTTTGTGTCTCTAAATCCCAGGAGACTTTGTCGTTGTTTGCGTGTTTTCATGTTTCTCTGTTGATCTTGGCACATGCAAACATATCATAAGTGTGGTTTGTGTATGTGTGTGTGAAGCCCCCTGTGTGCTGCGTGTCTGGGGAGCGAGGCGCTAACAGTGATAAGTTACAGCAGCGGCTTCAGGTGCTACAGTCAATAAAAGCTCATTAACTCAACAAGAGGGTCAGTGGCTCCGTCTTCCACAATATATCTTCCACTTTGTCTTCTTCACAGGGTTGGAGGGTGTGTGTTTGTGCCTCAGAAGGTGGCTGTTCCTCGGCTTCTGCCTGCACAGGACGGCATGGCTCATTTCCTCTAACTGTTATGAACTGGCAGTTTATGCAAATTATTTTACAGATTGATTTCTTGCCGTTCATGCATTTGGTTTCTGTTCATTTCAGTAAAAAAGAAAAACAACAAACATCAAACAAAACCTGACAGGCTTTTTTCACGGGCCTTGTAGAGGACCAACAAGTGCAAATAATGCAACAAAATGACTTGTGATTAAGGTTGCAAGATTACAGAAATGTATACAGGTCCAAATTTTCCACAGGAATAATAGACACATACGAACAGAGTGGGAATAAATTGGGAATTTAACTGGAAGTTAGTCTATAGAGTTGAAAACATATTTTCCACCAAATCTTGTTTAAAAACAGATCAAATTCAAGTTGAGCTTAATTTCATGCCTGCGCATATCCATCACGCGTCCAGGTAAAATGCTGAAAAAATGCTGAACTGATGGACAACTGATTGTGATAGTAAAATGTTAAATATGTTTGCTCCATGGGGGGTCAAATTTAACAAAAGAAAAGTGTGTTTATTCAGCAGCTACCCAGGACATCAGATATGATCAGTGTGAACAAGTTTACGTCTTTGGCTGTAATGACCAAGTGGAAATTTTCAATTTCTGCTCCAATGCCCTTATTTTTGAAAAGGGGGACCGGAGAGTGTGTTCCAACTATAGGGGGATCACACTTCTCAGCCTCCCCGGGAAAGTCTACGCCAGGGTACTGGAGAGGAGAATATGGCCGATAGTTGAACCTCGGATTCAGGAGGAACAATGCGGTTTTATAGCTCTATACCCTCCACAGGGCGCTTGAGGGTTCATGGGATTTTTCCCAACAAGTCCACATGGGGGGCGCTCAGTGAGTATGGGGTCCGGGGCCCTCTGGTAAGGGCTGTTCGGTGTCTGTATGATCAGAGCAGGAGTTTGGTTCACATTGCCGGAGTCAGACCTGTTCCCAGTGCATGTTGGACTCCGGCAGGGCTGCCCTTTGTTGTGGTTCTGTTCATAATTTTTATGGACAGGATCTCTAGCCATAGCCAGGGTCCCGGAGGGGGTCCAGTTTGGGATCCACAGGATTTCATCTCTCCTTTTTGCAAATAATCCTGTACTGTTGGCTTCATCAGGCCAGGCCCTTCAGCATGTGGTTTTGTGGCGTCCAATCGTGACCCATAAGGTTCAGTGATGCACCGAAATGAAAATTTGTGTCCGAAACCGAAAATAATAATAAACACTTGGCCGAATACCGAATAACATACCGAACATGGTTCTTCGCAGTTTTTTATTTATTTTGACAATTTTTAAACCATTGCATAAATCAAATAAATGTGCTTTAGGCATGCTTTTCAAAGAAAAAAATCTTTTACAAAATTACAAGGTAGAAATATTTATTGAACATGAAAAACTGAAAATGTTTTAACCGTAAAAGGTTGATCATCCAAAGCGATAAATTCCATTATCTTAGTAGTAATGCCTTTTGTTTGGCACTGTCACTGGCAAACCTTTTTTGTCTTTTCAAAGACGTCGGCCATGGATGGAGTGGCAGCTTTCCTTTTTGCTGCTGCCGTCTCCGTCTCGTACGCGACATGCTGTTCAGGGTGTTCTGATTTCAAGTGATAAAGCCAACTTGTAGTGCTGAAAGACTTTGCAGATGTGCCCCCTTTTGATATTTGAGCAGAACATTGATTGCAAACAGCCATTCTTGTATCATTCTCAGCCACTTTGAAATACTTCTGCACTGCTGACATGTTTGCTGCATTTAACACTGCACGCCCCTCACTCCACGCTGTCCGCTGTTTGATTGTGTCATCTAAACATGCCGTTATTAATTGTTCATTTTTTTCCCCACTTATTCCACTGAACACCAAAAGTGTTTTTTTGATATTTTCGGCCGAACAATTTCGGTTACCAAAACTTTCGGTGTAACACTAATAAAGTTGATACTAGATTTCAATGCATTTCAGCTGCAAAGTGAAGTCTGATGACACTCATGTAAGGGTTTATTTATCAGCAGACCAAAGTTGTTTCTTTTTCTTTTTCATCCAGAACCAAGGCGTCCGTCTTAAATAAAACTGAGCAGGTGATCAGGTTCATGCTCATTTGTCCTCAGCTGTGCCTCAGCAGCTTCTACTCTGTTTTGATTCTGTGGTTTTCTATGATTTCCTGTATTTCCATTATCACTCCTCTCATTGGTGTTTGTCTTGGTTAAAAGGTCTCTTCTATCATTACCGCTCCACCATCCTATATTTATCCCCCTCTTCTTTACATGATGTTTTCCCACCACTGCTTTATTACCTTACGTAACGCAGGCTAACTAAACTGTTTTTTGCTCATCAATCTTTCACGCTACTTCGTTGTGAACTCTTTTTAACAAGCTTTTAGGGTGAATAATGCACCAACTGGTGCTCAATGGCCCATCCTGCAGGTTTGGAGATCAGGGAGCGTGTGTGCATTATCAGACTCGTTCACGGAAGTTGGTTCATGTCTGTCGTCACGTGATTAGCTGTTGTTTTGGTCCAGCAGCTGCAGGCGGTGCAGCAGACAGCTCTGCTGCCCGGGAGAGACGCGGAAAGGTGCTTTGCTAAAGATTATGGGGATAACGTCAACATGTGGCATGGTAAACAGCTGTTTCACTGCGCTCTGATCCATACTGCGTTTAATTAGAACCAGGGTTGGTCAAACATGTTGAGCAACTGTAAATCAATACACCTGTGCTGAGGGCTAATACATCCGAAAAGGTACAGGGGAGCTGTAATGACTCTAGGATTCCAAGCAGAGAAGCTTGTGTAAGATATTTCGTAATTAGATGCCTATGTCACTTTCTGGGAAAAAAAAGAAATTAATAAATAAAAGGTCCAAATCCTGTTTGCAACACGGGCGGCTCCAGATGATCTGAAACTGAACGTGATCACTCAGATGTCTTGAATTTCACCCATTTATCTTTTTATAAAACAAAGTACCTTATTATTGATGAAGGGGAAATGGATCTTATTATCTCATAATCTAATTTCATCCCTGAAGTCTTATACTTCATTCTTTTTATTGCAGGGTCTTCATGACCGTTTCAGGGGATGACCAAATCTCCCATACCTGGATGTTACCTTATCAGACCAGTTGCCAGCCTTTTAGAGACAAACGGTCTTCAGCCTTATCTCTCCCTCCTCTGGCTCTGTCTTTAATGCCTCTCTTTCTGTTTTCCCGGATTAATTGTTTCTTTTCTGGGAAAATTACTTTCAAGTTAAGTCCCTCCTCTAAATGTGGGAAGTCTGAGACTCTTTTACCGTGGTGTTTTGTGTTATATTTGCTGTTTCTGGTGATCAAAGGGTTTAAGATGAGTGGTGACATGTGTGATTCAGCTGCATAATCTCATAGATTGAACATTGGCTCTCTATGACAGTAGTTACAAATACTCAAAAATATCAGCCCACAATGTTTAAATTAACGAGTCATTGGCAGTAATTGGTGTTTGTCTCACTTTGATTTGCAGGATTTCCATCTGCAGTATGTATAATGTTGAGATGAACATCTTTGACTTTATTAATGCTATCATGAGTTCTTTCCTAAGTCAGAAACGGGTGTCAGCTTTTGTGCCAGTTGGAAATATAAAGAAGTGTTTGATTTCTTTATCAATGATTTTAAAATCAATTTTGACACGGAGAATGTGACAAGATGAGGCTGCTGCATTTTTTTCTTCACTTGGGGATAATAAAGTCTGCCGAACTTAATTCAGTTTTCCAGTTTGAGCAACAGCTCAGGCTGCAGTCTTAAAAGAAAGTTGGACACATTGTTATTGTAATTATTTTTTTTACTTTGAAGGGGTGAAGTAAAGTTTACAGCATTGTATTTCCTTCGGCATTATTGTGTTTTGCTGAAGTTTGTGGAAGGATGACAAAGATTTTCTTTTTTCTTCTTGGGTTCAAAAAGTCCGAGGTTGGCAGATCGCAAAGTCTACAAGAAACTGGCAGGGTTTTCAGTTTGTTGACTCTAAGTGAATCTAGCCAGGATGCTGGTGTCCACACGTATTCATGCAGGTCTGTGGCCTTTAACTGAGGTCGTAACCGAAAAAACAAACAAAAGAACTGTTAAAGTCTGAAAAATACTGTGTGTGTGTGTGTGTGTGTGTGTGTGTGTGTGTGTGTGTGTGTGTGTGTGTGTGTGAGTGTGTGTGAGTGTGATCCAAGCTGTCATTGGGTGAAAAATACAAATAATAGACTGGTGTGGCTGGAAAAAAAATCATTTAAAAAAAATATTTTATCAAACTATTAATAAATTAAATGGAAATGAATGAATAAAAAAAAAACAGATATCGCTGACTTGTCCTGAGTTAACAACTTGTGTTTGACACAAGCGAGAAACAATTACTAGCTGAAAACTAATTGTAAAATAAACAAAGAAAAAAACTGTATCGCTAATCAAGTCCTTTGATTGATATTAAAAAACATCATTCCAGTTACACTTTAGTGATTAAATGAAACACAGAACTTAATGAGGTCTGTAAATGGAAAGACAAATTTAGAAAGGAAGCTGACCATTGTAAGTGTTCGGTTTGTGAGACGCCTGAAGCTCTTGGTGCTGATCACAATGTTTGTAAACCTGATCCCCTGTCTCAAGGGCGCCAGCTGTCAGCATGAGCTGCTCAGATACAATCCTTTGTTTTACTTCATCTTTTGCACTTTTATGGATTTTTCTGTATCATTTCACATCTAGAACAGAGCAAAAAACATTCAGGACTTGGCGTGAACCCAACCTCTTCCTCTCTTACCGTACCTTGGTCTCTACCAGCTCCTTCTTTCTGCTCTGGGACTGTGCTTCTTCTCTTCTTTTGTGTGTAAATGAACATGGAAAATAATGACAGCTCATATGGGAATATCATTTTGACGTGTCATGCGGCCGTCACAGAGGGAGTCATTCTTCAGCGATTCCTCAAAGGAAAACTCTGCATCAGGAGGTTAGAGGGAGTGGGTTGATGGAGTTAAACATCACTTTCCCTCCTCTTTGATCCACCACTGGCTTTTTAAAACGTGCTTTCACTTATTGGTTTGGTTATATTTTAATACACCGACTGGTCGGGTAGTCATCAGAATTGGTTGATCTTCTGCTGATCGAGTTTGACTGGTGATTGGCCGATAGTAGTATGTTTGAGTATCTCTTAATGATGCAGTTGACCAGAAAGCATGTCTTTGATGTGTAGGGTTTTCAGTGTCAGTGTGGAATACACTCAACCATTATCTATACTCAGGGCTGCCCATAACCAAATTGGAGCCCTAAGCGAAATGTTATTTGGAGGCCCCCCCGCCCTCAAACCTCTCCCCATCCCAAATGTATCATTGGTACGAAATGACCATATCACAACGTGCCATTTAACTTGACAACCCGTCAATAACAACAAATGTACGGTAGATAAAGTAGTTTGACTGCATAAGTCAAATGAAATAAAAAAAAAAATCAACCTGAAATAATAAATAAATATTAAATAAAAAACTTAAAACTGAAATAAACAAGTCACAAATAGCGATCAATTACTCACCAAAAGAAAGTTACCTCCAGCACCTCAATCCCCCACAAAAAACTGAAAGCAGGTCTTGCTGGTCGGAAATCCGAGCTAAGCACGCACGTGTGCCTTTTACAGATGCACATTTATCTCATTAAAAATAGTCAAACTTCTTAACAATATAAATTGGTATAAAACTATAGCCAATTTATTATATATTGGCTAAAGATTGTAGCTTATATACGACCAACTGGTCATTTTACCACTCTTTTTCAACAGAGGTGAATGCATAGGGCGTTAATAAGGCGTTCAATAAATGTTCATCAGGGCTGCTGGAAACACTAAAATCTCCAGCCTAGACAGAGACTAGAGCCAGATTCCTATCTGAGTGGCAGCTCAGGTGTTTGTGCCACAAAGTTTTATTTCAACAACATACCCAGCTTCAAGTGAACCACGAGTTTCCTCGTGTTTTGCCTTTTTTCTCCTCTTGCTCCCTCCTGATTTGTGATGTCTTTTGGATGAAAAGTTGAAATCTCTGCAAGAGCCTGCCTGCAAGCGCACCCTTCTGATTGGTCAGATTTCGGGTGCTACCAATCAATGCACAGCCAGATTACTCAGACCATTCAGATGTCTTTTCTCCCCTCCTCCTCACGGTAGCGCATATGTGCATCCATTACGCATATGCGTTGCCGAGCAAATGCGTCCCCTCGTGCAAAACTCGTGGAAGATGAGGCCCTACGCACAGTGCGTGTTTTGCGTTTGGGGAGGGGAGGCACTGTCTATACTCTTTATTCCCAGTGGAACCACAGGGATCTGCTGGAGCCTATTCCAGCGCCCTTTTGGCAATTAGCATAAGGCCCCCCATCACAGGGCCGAATAGAAACCAACTACCAATCACACTCACTGCTATAGAATCACCAATTAACTTGACATGCATGTTTTTGGAGAGCGAAGGAAGTCCGAATAGCCAGAGAAGATCAGTGCAAGCACGGAGAGAACATGGAAACCCTACACAGAAAGACCCTGGATGAGATTTGAACCACGAACCTCCTCCCTGCAGAAGACCCAGACAACATTTAGTGCAGTCTGTAAAATTAGAAATAAAGGCCTTGGAGGAACAACAAGCCAAATGTTTGGTCAAAAACAAACCTACACCAGCATGTCCCTGCTGAGCATCAAGATAGGCTAAAGAGGCCTTTGTTAGCATGTTTTTTGTTGTTTTCTCTTTGTTTTTTAATCCACTCTGTGGTGTCTTATCTTTCACTGGTTGGTTGTTTTTGTATGCAGTTATAGTTCTTAGGAGGAAAATCAGAATCAGCAGGCTGGATGAAATCAAAATCAGACAAGAAAACTGTTAAAAGTACTGTACATCTCTGCTATTTGGTTAAACCATGAAAATATTATTGGTTAGATATTCAAAACTAATTAGAATTTAGACAAATGAAAAAGTGATCATTTTCTCTAAAACAGACGCTCTACTGCATGTGATAAACCTTTTTTTTTTCTGAATGACCAGATTAGTTCCTCACGCTGAACACAAAATGTGGTGCAGGTTCAGAAAGCAAGGTTACTCCAAAATGATCTCAGTGAACAATTGATATTACAGGTCATGTATGTCAACATTAATGCCTTCATTTTCATTGCCCATCTTTTGATGTGTAACCGTGAGAGTTCGGAGGTAAATATCAAGATCTTTTGCTTTAACAAAATACCTGTTATGTTCACCATTCAGACACTTCACTTTTAAGGTTTTTGTGGGCTGGACTGACACCCAAACTTATACTCCAGTCAATTAACTTATTAGTGTAGCTCTTTGAATTAATGTTTTATATTAGACGGACGGAGAATTATAAATTGGTTCAGCGTGACAACTAAAGCTACAATTTGGATGCTGGTGGAGTTTTCTCATTGTGGCTTTTCATTACCAATTCAGAAAGCAGTTACTTTAAGAATAAGAAATGAAAGCACAGTACAAACTGATTATGCCCCACGTTCAGGGTATACCTAATACCTGTGTGATGACGGCAAAAACCAAATCGACTTCTTTCAGCTTTTCCCTGTAGGGACCGCCACAGAAGATCATCATGTTCCACATATTAATGTGGGATAGGTTTTTATGCGGCATACCCCTCCTCACACAGCCCTAGTATCCATGTATCCGGCTTGGGGTTTGGCTCTATGAAAGCACTGATTTGGGCAATGTTGGGAATACCAGCTGTGCTAAATGAACTTGCTAAATGAACACACTAAACTAACTGTTTAATTGATTTCACGATGAAATCACAGTGAAAGAACTTAACAGGAGCTGCTCTTTTATTGACACTTAGAAGATGACAAAAGATTTATGTCTCATTATTTGCTATGATTCTGCAACAGCGAGCATCATCGTATTTCACGTCTTTTAACTTGAAAAGCCAGTTTGTATGACTCTGGACTGATTTTTGTTCTCTGTCGTGACAGATGAGGCTTTTCCCTCTGTGCATTGCATTCTGGTCCCTTATTTGTGCCGTTTCAGTGCTCCCTGATTTATTGTTACATAATGAAGTGGATTCCTGCACACAAAACTTCAATAATGCAGCGTGGGCACTTATTAACAAAGTACACATTGTATGTGCATAATTTTCACATAAACTGTGATATTTCTTTTTACAGAAAAAGCTGATTCAGCTGAATTTGCATAGGTTTTCAGAAATGGCCACAAACAGTAGATCACGAACAGATAATTATCTCAGCATGAAAACAAGCAATGACCTGGCAAATGGACCTTTTTAGAGAAGGTCAATACTGGGATAGTAATTATTTTTGAGCTTCAACAAATGTTTAAAGTAAGAGTAAAGCAGAAATTAATATAGTCTCTGTTAAGTTACATAAATGTGTTTTATAAATACCCAGCCTGACTGGAATTATTCAAAGGATCAAGAGAAGCAGGCCAAATTAAGTTTCTAAATCATGAGAATGTTTTTTGCTCTGAGACTCTGAGTCTACTGAGGACTTGCCCAAACCGGACAAATAGAGAAGACTTCATTTAAACCTAACCAAACCAAACTAGAGGTGAAAACACGGACGAGATTCATCATACTATCTTAACTTCCAGCTGAGGTGTAAATTAACAACATTGCTAGATTTTTCAAATTACATTTTCACGGTGTGGGCAGCTCCTGCCAGCCATGCAGCTGAGCTGTCAGCACCGGTATGACCTGAGTGGGATACAAAGTAGATCAACGGAAGATAACTTAGGCAGCGGTACATTTGTCAATGATAGCCGACTATGGTCGAAGTTTGTTAAATAATCAGCATCAAAATGAACCAGTTGGTGTTCCTGAAGTCTCCATCTGACAAAGTAAAGAAAGGAAGTTTGATGACACCTCTATCAGACTTCAATGAATTGAACCAATTTGACAATTCTTGCCACAATGCCTGTTTCCAGGTCTTATTTCACACAATTGACGAGAATTACGTTTCTATACGGTCAAAACGTACAAAGACTGGGTCAAATACAGTATTACAAAATTAATCGATACGTGCAGTGAATCAAACCAATTTGACAATTCTACGTCACAATGCCTGCATTCAGGGCTTAGCCATAACTTTGCGCGATTTAATTTAAGAGTACGCTTAAATAACAAATAAAATGAAATAAAATGACAAGAAAAGAGGTAAAATAATAAAAAGCACAAGTTGTCAAAAAGTAAGGGCAGTAGAGCAGGTATTTAATTTAAGACAAGATTAACATTAACATTAACATTAATTAACATTAATCCACGGTGAATTTTCTCCCAATTACTACATGCATATGCAGTCCAGCAACAGCAATCATCAATGTGGCCCTTTAATCCTCTGAGTATGAATTGGATTCTCTGAGGTTGTGTATGAGAATCCAGTTCAGGGGTGATAGTCTAGTGGCTACAAAGGTGGGCTTGGGTCTGGAGGACCCAGGTTCAAAGCCCCAGAATGGCAACTGAGATGAACCACTTTGGGCCCCTGAGCAAGGCCCTTAAACCTAATGGTTCCCTGGGTGAAATGGTGTGTTGGTTCTCTGTAAGTCGCTTTGCATAAAAGTGTCTGCTAAATGACAGTAGTAGTATGGTCTTCTGTGGTGCTGCATTCCAATGTTGTTCTGTATTATTTTCAGAAGCTCTGCAAATTCTAACATCTTACGAAATATGTGATAGAGGCAGAGTGGTTACACTGAGTTAAGTAGTTATCAGAAACACATATACATGCATACATGCTTTGGTGATTTCGCTCCAGCTAGGGAGGAAACACTGATGATGGGGGAAAGCTGGGATCTTAAGGCGAGCTGCAGGGGTTAGTGGTTCCTGTGGCTGCTCCACCACCCTGAGATGTTCTGGGGTTAAAGGTGTGAAACATTGGTGACTCTGCAGGTGTGGTGTACCGACACAGACAGTACAGACACACGGTTGACCATTTTGTGGCACGGTGTGGGAACAATCATCTCATCTTGAATGTGAGCAAGACAAAGGAGAGTATTGTGGATTTTAAGAGAGGCATGATCAAATCAAATAGTTTTTCTATCATGGGAGAAGTGGAGGTGGAGGAGTATAAACACCTCAGGGTTCACCTGGACAACAGACTGGACTGGAGTTACAACACTGCTGTTTATATGGAAGGACAGAGCAGACCTTACTTCTTAGGTGCTTCAACATTTGCAGCAAGATGTAAAATATCTTTTATAAGTCTGAGCGAGAGCAAGATCTCATCTACAGTCATCTCTTGGGGGGGGTCATCTCTATGTCTGATGACATAGAGAAACTAAACAAACTGATAGAGAAAGGTTTCTCTGTTGTGGAGCCTCTGGAGCCGATTGTGCAAAGGAAGATATCATGAAATGAAGAAGCTCATGAACAACCCTAAGCATCCTCTCACAACACAGTGATTCAGCAAGAGTGTCGTCAGTCAGAGGTCTCTTCAGATCCGCTGCCACACAGACCGCCACAGGAGAGCCTTTCTGCCCACAGCACAGAATTTGAATTCGATTGAATCAACAAAAAGGATGATATAGCAACGTAACACAGCTAGAGTAGTTTGCTCAAGAGGAGTGGACCAAAATACCTGCTGGAAGAAGCAGAACAAGTGTTTATGTTACCATAATATTCAAGTTTATCTCTTAAAGCAATAATGTAAGACATAAAATGGTTGGAATTGTAAATATAACCAACATCCAATTGCTTTTCTTTGCCTGGCACCTTGGTCTGAAACTCAGAGAAATTCAGTTTCACTCTAAAATGTTTTTACATATAAGCCTCGCACATCATCCACATTCCTATTTTCCATGATGAGATGCACTTGTTCCAAGAAAGAGCTAATGCTTTTATGTGATTTCTGAGGAGAACCTCCTCATATGACTCCCCTCTCTCGTCTCTTGCGGCTGGAACATTTGTTTTATTGTCGGGCCGCGTCCTGGCATGCACAAGGACCGATGGGAATGGGTCTGCTGAATAAAACACTGGCGTAGAAGTAAAAAGCTTTCTGCCAAAATGATTAGATCTTCCACCTCCTGAGGTGCAACAGTCACCGAGGTTGGCATATGTGTGTTTCTGTTGAAAGCAGCAGATTCAGCTTTTCAGCGCCTGGGGGACCCCCCCAACACTTTTCACACAAAGATATTCCTCGATGAATGGCATTTGATCCAAGGTCTTTTAAACCAACCCAGTGTTCATCCAAAAAAAACTAAGGCGGGAGTGTGTGCGCTGCCAACACTTACTGTATAGTGGTTTGTGAAACCATGAGGGAAATCACCAAGAACGATGACGACCACACATCGCTGCGTTCTTTGTTTCATCGCACAGACTGACAGATACTTACCATGGCAGAACACTGTTTCCTGTCTCAGTTTCTGTTGCTTCTCGTCCATCTCTTTTTCATCTTTATCTTCTTTCTATGTTACTGTCTGCAAAATTCTCTGTCACTTCTGCAACTACGTTTAGCTGACTTCAGGCAGAAACCTTGCATCTAATTTGTGTGGCTGCATTTCCCCAACCCCTAATATCATTAAATCCCCATCTCCCTCTCTCTCATCCTCAATGTCTGTTCTCTTTTCTTACCACCACTATGTACATCTCATCTCACTGGATTCTGTCCTTCTTTATCATTCCCTTTCCGCAGCTTTCCCCAGAGCCTCCTTTAACTTTCATCCCATTTTTTCTGCCCTCTTAGAAATCCTTTCTGCCTCCTCTTCCTCTTCTGTTTCTCAGATAAGTGCATCACTGGCACCGATTTAGAGATTTGCCACCATTTGATGGTCTTGTGCTGAAGCAAGGTTGTACCCTTCAGAGTTGGTCTCTGGAGGGCTTCACTTTTACGCGAATGCTGCATCGGTTCTGGCTAAGCCTTATACATATTCACTAGTGTTACTCTGCTTTTCCAAAAATATCTACCGGTAGTATGTTCTGTCTAACACTATTTTCTTGTAATTGTTCTGCGCAGTATGATGAGATAATATGGCGAATGACTGGAAGACCCCAGCAAACCTTAGTGTTAAATCCAGGTTTATTTTTAATTTATTTACATCTGAGACTAATTCACTTTTTTTCCTGTTTCATTCTGCTGCTATGGTTTGTCTGTCAGAATATCATTCCTATCCCTATAATCAGCCATGACATTGCGGATGTACGAGCTTGAACCACAGAGGACAATAACAATGGCTATCACACTTGTGGCTGCGGTGCCTTTTATAGTTTCAGTTATAGCAACTACATACACAGGAATGAAAGAAAACAGAGCTGAAACTTCTTAGGTTGAGACTCAAAGTTGCTGCATCAACATCTAAAATCAGTCTTGATAGATCATTCACGCAATAGTTTGAAAGGTTAGCACTATTTTTGCTCAGGAATCGTTCAAATGTTTGGAACCTTTGTACAAAAGAGAGATTCATTTAATCAGACTGCTGGAATTTTTGAAAATTTGGATGATTACTTGTTTGACACACTTGTTCACACTTCAGATAGGCGTTGCAGGGAATGGTGGAAATGGTTGGTTAGCTTAGTTATACCAATTATCCTGCAACCACCCGCTGCCTGCTGATCATAACTGAGAATAAAGAAACCCAAGACAGTATTAAAGTTGAGCAATATTCATTGAATGAATAAAAGCTATAGCTTATTATAAAAGTGTCGCTTACATGCTTTTAATCCTTTGGATATAGAAAATCCGCATTTGAAGTTCATGGGGAGATTGTTCAATGTGTACGCAAGATAAGACAGAAATCCAAAGGAAATTCTTGTGGCAAGATAATCCTTAAAGAACACAACAAGCTACAACAAGAGGAAAAAAAACAGAAACGTTTTTTATAAAAAGTAAAAAATATCAGCAAAGTATAAATAGTCAAGCAGGTTAGATGTAAGAACCAGTGCGTGGTGAACTAGTCGACAAGGTGTGTTACTAATTGAGTAAGATGAAGGTTACATGATGTTGCAGACTAAACTTGCACATGATGCAAGCTTGAGATATTGCAAGTAATGTCAGTTGTTTCAGCTCTTCCCCTAACTGAAAGGAAAGAAGAAAGGAAGGAAGGAAGGAAGGTCACTGGCAGGAAAAACCTCCTGTGTAGTTTTGCGGTGGTCCTTAGTATTGAATTGAATTGAATTGAAATTTTTATTTCGAACATAAAACAGTAGTGAATACAAAACAAAAATATAAATAAAAACATGCAGCCACCATAATTAATATGCTTGAAAAGGAGTAGGAAGAAGTAAAAACATATTAAATCCTACCCCCTAAACTATATTTCATTATGATCAAAATTAATTTAATTTCTATACAAAAAAACAAAAGATATCTATATATACATATATAACACATATACATTGCATATATATATATATATATATATATATATATATATATATATATATATATATATATATATATATATATATATATATATATATCATATACACATACACACAAATGTTATATGAATATCAATAATAACACATCCTCACACCTATACTGATATAAATATACCCATTTATAAATTAATATATCAGTATCAACAATATACAAAAAAGAAAAGAAAACTAGTAGTCTTAGTCTGTGCTACAGTGGGACGTGTGAGACACATTGTTCACGGTACTGAGAAGTTTTCTCAGCTCTGGAGACAGAGCCAGATCTCCTGATACGTTCTGTGGACATCAGCTGTCTGCACCCCACTGCCCCAGAAGGTGACGGTACCATCAAGTGAGAAACATCTGCAGCATGGTTCTTCAGATGTTGAAAGACCCGAGTCTTCTGGGAAATAACGCCCCGAAGAGGAGGGTGCGTTGATTCCTGAGATATTCCACCAACTCTGTAGTCTTTGTGATGCTGAGCTGCAAGTAGATTTGTCTGCAAGACTCCACAAACCTCTAGACTCGACTCAGACTTGCAGAAAAAGGACTTGTAACATCTCTAGCATCTAGGATTTAACACAGTTTGAGAGTTGATTTCCAGTTGAGAAACTGAACATTTCATGTTCATGTGAATAAACATTGATTCTGAAGGGTGGAGTTTGGGTCTCCTACACATTGTCCTATACCGATTCTTCCTTTGAGCTTATTAGGCAGTCTAAATGGATGACGAATTAAATGTGAGGTGTGTGGACATGATGGAAGTGGATGAATACATGTTTCTGCATTTTGTGGTTATTCTTACGATATACCTTCTAATAATTGTCCATAATTCTGCTATTGTGTACTTGATTTGGATGAATCAAAACATCCATGAGCCTATGTACATCTTCACTACAGCTCGGTTAATCAACTCAGTCCCTTTTGTGCACTGTTATCAACCCAAAGCTTTTGATTGACATTTTATCTGAAAAACATGTCCAATCATATTCAGCTTGCCTTTATAGTTTCATATGTTTTTATTCTTTCGGCGGTTCAGAATTTTTATCGTTGTCAGCTATGGCCTATGACAGATATGTTACTTTTTGTAAACGTCTGCAATGTCCAACTATAATGACAAAAACTAATCTTTTAATCTGAGCTTGGATTCTTCCTGCATCTCAGGTTGGAGTGCCAGCTCGTCTTAATGCTGATAAAACAACTCTGTTCCTTCATTTTGAAAGGATTGTTTTTAACAATACAGTTATTATCATTACAATGAGTTGTCACAAAAAGCAAAGTCGTTCATGATTTAGTGACTATCCTAAATGTGGCACTTCTCCTCGTCTCACTTACACCAGAATATTCGTAAAGTTTGGGCTTCCCTGCTTTGGCTACTGCCCCCACGCCCCGACCAGATAAGCGGAAGAAGATAATGGATGAGTAAAAATAAACAGTAGTATGTTTAAAAACAGCAGTATGAAACGGATTTGATGATTTTCCCCTGTTTAACCTCAAAATACTGTAGCTCGAGTCCCAACTTCAGCCTCTGTCCACGTTAAACCGCCACGGTCCCCTCGCAGACCAGAGGCACCACCGTGTGTGTGTGTGTCTATGTGTGTAAGTGCACATCGTAGCATTGTGAAATCATCTTAGTGACATCAGTGTCACTGTTCGGGGAAGCAGTTTCCGTGATGCCGGCTCCCACTGAGTAACAGAGCTGGTCTCCCCTCTGGTTTTCCTCCATTACTTCCTCCCAAGACGCAGCAGTAGTGCGACCACAATGCCCCTCTGTTCTGGTTCTGTCTATACGGCGTCATCTACCCCCCCGCGTTCGTGATGGGCTACACAGCAAACATCACGCACAAGCTTGAGTGCCCAATGCATCTGTAAGTTTCCCTGAATTTTTGGACTGGAAGTAACAAAAATGATGTTGTAAATGAAATATAGTGTACACACAAAAATGCACTTTCAAATTAAATGTCAGTCAAGTTAATCAAGTCAGTTTGCCTTTTATCAGTTCACAAGTATGTTCAGTGTTTTATATTTTGAATGCACAGACATAATAATATTTTTTTTTTCCTTTATTAATCCCACAATGGGGAAATTCTCAACACTACATTTTCAACACTTCCACTTTTTTAATGAATTTAACTTTTTTTCACTTTTACCGTTGAAGACAATGTATAACTCCATTTTTGGTTCGGATCGCAGCCATTTTATCTGGTCCCGTTTTGTTCTCTCAAACAGACCATTTAAGTGGGTATAATTGTAAAGAACCATACAGAAGGATGATGTGAGCGCAGACGGTTTTATTGCATTGCTCCCCCTCCGATGAAGAAGCTCCGAAACATCTTCACATATGGGACTGGAGTGGAACGGTGATAGCACAGTCCTTTAGGAGAGTATTTGATGAGATTCAAGGACAAAATGCTCCTCTGTGTAGTTATTACATGTCCAGTAGAACTGAACAGAACAAAAAAAACGAATGAAAACCATTTAGTGGACGTGTATGAAAAGAACGGTTTTCTTGGCTATTTCCCATTTTGCCCTTGAGACCTTAGTGGGCTGTTTGACCTTATTCAGACCTAAAATGGTGGTTCCTGGCCTGCCTGGGCTTGAACCCACACTTAATCACACTCTAGATGTTTGTTTGTCAGTGGGCAATATAGGCTTGGCAGTCAGTCAGTGTAATTGGATATGCACCAGCAACTTCAAGCCAAGACAGAACCTTATTGCGCTGCTATTCCCCAGTAAATCCTTCACCAAATTGGGATTTCATTTGGCAAGCGTTACTGCAAAATGTTGTTGTGAATATTTAGAACAACACACAAAGTAAAAACCAGATAAAACAATGAACAGATTTGTGTATTATTAAAGATTTAAGTGAACAGAAGAACTTTCCGACTGCACGGACTAGTGCTACTGTAAAAAAAAAAAAAGGGCTTATCATGTCGCCTCCTCACTGCAACAATTTGCACTCACTTATTGATCTGAAGACCACAGACAGATACTGTATCACCTGGTGGAGACAGAGTAACCCAACACTACGGCACCGTACTGCAGTCATTTCACATCCCTGGCCTCTCGGCAGCCTCTTGTTCTTTTGGACCACTGAGGATGTACACGGCTTCAGTGCGGCACATTTGCCTCATGAACTGAGAGAAGCTCTGGGTAAAAGCACTTTTTTTCCCACTGAGTTCTGGTGGATATTGCAGCACTAATGCAGCACAGCGCCGTGTAAATGGCTCGAAGAGCAGAAGATCTGCATTTGTAAATACAGCAATTTCAACTGCTCTGTGTGAAGGGGACCAGAAACCCCTGTCTGTGATGTCACCAGGAGACACTTTGCGACGGTGCTGCATTTAAAATTAATGGGTGGAGTATGGAGCGATTTGCATGGACATGATGATAAATAGATCAGATTTATTCTTCTTTCTTAACATGCTGGTCCAAAAGTAAAAAGAATAAATAACAGGCAAATTACAGTGTAAGCATATAATAAAATCACAGACTACTAAAGTTAGGGAAGTGAAACTTGCTGAACATATTCAAACCTTAAAAATAGGTTCTGCACACTCTGTGCCCTGGTAACAGTTTGTGACAATCCCATTAATATTTGCTGGTCTGTGCGGTACTGGAAGCCCCTCATGTTCACACGAGTATTGCTGAACAATTTAAGTAAAGGTTTAATATGTTTTACAATAGAACATCTATCAAACGTATTCAACCATCCAGATTCTGCTTCGCTTGATACCAATCTGGGAATTTACGGTCTCGCTTCTACTTTTAAAGATACTTTGGTGCTTCTTCAGTGTTTGAAGGCTTAAAAATTCAAATTTGTGTTAATTTCAGGGACATTTCAGAGATGTTGTTTTCAGAAAGTTGGATGTAAACAGATTAAAATGAATTTCTTTCTTTCAGACACAGGTGCAGAGGAGAAAATATCATTTTCTTTATTAAGTCTGTGTCTTGAGCGACTAACTTCAGTGTATTTTTTGAAAACTTAGTCTAATTTGACTGATTTGGATCACACAGGTACAGAAACCAATCTGGTGCCAGAAAATGAAAGGATTTCCAGCATCCGCTTTCTTCTTTTAATTGCATCAATAAGGTTTTCCATCACCAGCGTTACAGCTCACAACAGTTGTGCGCGACTCCAATTATTTGTGGCCACCACAATTATTCATGTTTCTTCACACATTTGTAGTGCTTCCCAGCTGTCGTTGCGTGAGAGGTGGGGCACACAGTGGACAGACCATCTGTGCACACACAGACAAACAACCATACTCACTCACAATCACGATACAGACAAATTAAAATAACTAATCAACCTAAACCTTTGGACTGCAGGAGGACGCTGGAGTACTCAAAGAACCCACACAACTATCCTAAGTAATAGGATCGACCCATTTCTTGTTAGTAAATAGTATGATGTATTTAGGTGGGTGGGTCATAGCTGGAAGAAAAAAACTTCCACAGTAACCTGGGTGCAGCTTCCAGATAGAGGTTCATGCCGAACTCAGATTCGTTGCAGTTCTCTGACTGAACACTAAAGACTGACTGCAAATTGCGGAGATCAGCCCCGCCCCACCACAACCCGAGTAATTGGATTTGAACGGGAGAAAATGAAAAATTATTATGAAAAAAAATACAATAAGTACAGTAGGACAAACTGTGACTGGCGCGTATTTCACTGCTCTTCTGACTGCTGCTGCATCCTGACTCGCTCTGTAGTGTCTTTTTCTTCTAAAGCCCGCGGTGCAGGTGTGTTTTTTCCAGAGAAGAACATAGGTATGGGTCGTCGTTGTCGCTCTTTTTTCTTCTGGGCAAAAAGATTCTTATAAACCGACATGCCCCCATCGATTATATCTGAGACTGTAATGAACGATTCATCAAAGGGTCCCGTTCTTGAGCAGCTCGCTGAAGTTCATTGGCCGTTCTCAGCATTGTTGCTAAGCGACCAACGTTATTGACACAGGAAGTGAAGAAGCGGGGAGACTATTTAGCCAATCAGAATGCAGAACATGATGCACAATGCAAATCCATGAAGCAGCGAGGCGTGAAAAGTGAACCGTGTTATAGCGAGGGATTACTGTATCCTGCTGTAAACGTCTGAAGCCAGCTCTGCAGATATTTCGGTGGGGTTTGGCTGAGGGAGCTGGGAGCCGAAGCTAACTTTGATTGCTATACGGTGGTCATGTACCCATCAGCTTCTCGAGCAGCATGTCTGGTTTTGAAACCTCTGTGGGTCACATGACCTAACACTTCGTATATTATTTAAAGCAGCACTATGTAACTTTTCCACCTTAATATAATATTTCCAGAGTCATTGTGATGGTACATCAACTTACAACAGGTTTAATGACACCTCTGTCATGGTCTGAGTGGGTCTGTATCGCCTTCACTGGCACTATATAACTTGGAGGTGGATGGTAGGAACCCTTCCACACTACTGGTAAAGCACTACCACTTTTGTCCAAAGGAGCCGCCAAACTCAACAAAAGCTGAAAGTTATATTGTGCTGCTTTAAAATAGTCTATGGGTGTAGATTTAGCAGCTTAACTAGTTTTGAAACTTTCACTAGTGACCTTGTCTTAGGACCTGAGTTTACTGAATCACCGGGACCATAAACTAAAAGAAGTTATGCTTTTTCTTTTTATTACCAATCTACATTATCCACCCTTAAATTCTGAAAACATACACATGCATGGTGTGAGCTGCACACATAAAGTAATCCTGATTCAGCTACATCCTTCTCTTAATGGAGGGGTCGCCACAGCAGAACTTCACAGCTTGCATACAAGTTTGCCATATGTTTAATGCCGGATCCCCTTCCTGATGCAGCCCCGTATTCACGGGAGGAGCCTCACACAGCCAGGAATTGAACCAGGCACCTGCTGACTGGGGAGTAAATGCAGGTTAGAAGAATTAATTGCGATAAAGATAAAAAAGAAATGCTTGAATTTATTTTGTAATTAATATTGTCTTGCCTACTTTAAGTATTTATGAACTGATTTATTAATTTATCATTTATGTCAGTATTTTTGATTTTAGTCTTCTATATACAGACTTAATTGCGTTGACTTTACTTCAGTTTGTGAGATTGACAGATTCTCATTCAGCACCATCAACTGAAGGAAGCCAGAAATAAAAGATAAATAGATGCAGTCAAGCTGCTTAGTTTCTGTTCTAATTGAAGAATAAATGTATCATTTGGCTGGAAACAACATGAAAATAACTAAGTAGTTTTTTAATGTTATGACAGATCAGAAAGAGAATGTGTCCCTTAACAAGCACACGACTCCCTTTGACAGACTCCTGTGATGGTTGTGAATAACACCTACTTCTCATACAGCCACAAAAAAAAAAGGGTGGGGGGGTCCTAGAAAATCTGAGTGTCAGTTCATTGGGAGTGGGGAACTACAAGGTGCTCTAAAAAATGGATGGAGACAAATCCCAGCGATGGAGGCTGCAGCCCTGAAAAGGAGTGACTGGCTGCAGCAACCAGTTAATGAAGTCTGCTGGACCAGTGAGATCCGGCCTCATTACCTCCACCCTGAGGACTGCATTGATCACCTTCTCGCTGTTTGGATCAGGTTTGAGATGCAAGAAAAGAGACGGCTGCGGTGGGTCTGATCCGCCTTTCAACTCAATGTTGAAAGGATAACAGAGCTTTAGAAGGATTCCTGAAGGGTGCGTTTACAGAGCAAACTTTCACAAACACAAATTAAACATCTGCCGAGATCTTCTGCGGACATTGTAACGTGCCTTTGTGTGTATATTCATTTAACAAGAAGGAAAATCCACTTTGCGGTGGACTGTGTTTCTGATTTTAAATTATAATGCATGTAAAGTGAGAGCAGTTGTGCTGCTGACGTGACATTTTGAGTGTAACCATGGAAAACAGTAACCATGGCAACATTTATTACTGACCAAGGGCATTTAACTTTTTATTTTGTATTTGCTTTAACCTACCTCCTTGGACATATCATTTGAAAAGAATAGAACAATGAAAGACACTTCAGTGTTAACTTTAATCATTATTATGTTCTGCAGAAAAGGATCAGAATAGGCAGTTCATGGTTCACTCTCACAGTATAACAGGTTGTGTGGCTCATTATCGTGAGTAAAGGATTAAAATATCCCAGGAGGACAATGAGGAGAAGCACAATGATTTCCATGCTGGGTGGCCTCCTTGTTCCTAGGTTGAACTCCAGCTGTGAATTCAAACGAGCAGCTCCTCAATGAATATTCATCCCCATACAGTTGGCCCAGCCACCTACAATGTTTCCAATACTTGTTCCATATTTTTCCACCAGAACAAGTTCATCCAGAGGCAGCTGGAAGGTTAGAAAGCATTTGCTTGTATGACGAGGAGAGGACGGCTATGAAGCATTAAGGGCAGGCCACATTTCCTTTGTGAACACTTTCCCTGCATGAGGGAGAGAGCCAACAAATGCAGACAGACTTTCCAATTTGATCAATTTATATCAAACTGGAAAATACATGCACATGCTCAGAACCTCCCTGGTATTAAAGTCAATTTAGTCACTGATCACAAGCCGTATCACACTTAAAAAAGCCCTGCATAAACTCTGAGACTGGTTTAATCACATGTTTGCTTTAGATGGAAAGCTTAGTTGTAGTTTCTGTTAATCATCACGCTCCTGCCAACTGTCTAATACACCAAAACGTATGAAGGTCAGAGCTGGATCTGTGTGCAATAACTTCTCCAGTTGCGCTGATGGCTCTTTGGCATAAACACACTGTCAGGCCAACTGTGAGAAAGTAATTCTTTCTGCTGTTTACAGCAATAATAATATTTATGGTGAAGGACAGAAAGGCAGGAATTACGTTTATTGATTACTATAAAGTGTGCAATCCAAAATTATCTGGGAGAAAGTCAAACAGGCCTTGCTACATGTCGAGAATTTACAATACAGATAATGACTTCCTGTTGGTTCCCCAGACACAGCGATATAATGAAACATAACATGCACAATAATTATAAGAAAGATTTATTAATAATAATAATAATAATAATAATAATAATAATAATAATAAAATAATCGCTAATGTTGCTGGATCAACAAATAAGGTTTTTTGTGCCAGAATCTGGTTGAGGTTTCCACCTGTGGTGAAAAAAAGCCAAGTAGTTTATGATAATTAAAGGGATAATTGCTAGTCATTTGCCATTCATTTGCATTCTTCTTTTTCCTCTCATGAACTGCCTGTTCGTCTCAGCTTTGGGATCAAATTCATCTTTTGTATATACTGCTTTGATAGTATTTTTGGTCTGGTAAAGGACTTAGCTTAGTCCTCTTAGCTCTCTAGTCTTCTGTATTTCAGGTCCTTGACGCCTTGCACCTAGCTGAGCAGCATGGAGGAGGGGTTGGTTGCACCATGAGCCCTGTTAGGTTTCTGAAACCTGCATGCTCATTGAAATGAGTAAGAAGACACTCAGAAATAAAGACAGAACAGTTAAAGATTTTCTTGTTGGAGATTCAAACCAAGCTTGTACAAGGACCCTTCTGTTTGGCAGACAACCTCTCAGAGAACATCAATTGAAAATTTGCAGACAGGTTTTCTTCTGACAAAAATGCTAATATGTAGATGATTACAAAATAACTGGCTAAACTGATGGAGAGGAAACATGGTTTAGACTTAGCCTTCCCTTCGTTGGAGCCTTGAGTGTTCCCACTCACTCTCTTCGTTGTCTTTCGCTCCCCAAACATCGTGGACTTGGTCTCGTACTCATGTAACCACTCTTAGTTGTCTCCTCTTTGGAGCTGTTCTCGAGATAAGGCAACTACTTCAAGTGATTAAGAATTAACATATGTGCATACACATATGTGATACCCTCAAATTATGAAGAATTTGCATGCGTAGGCATGTGAGCAAGGTCACAAATTCCAACTGATGTTTAGGCCTTTCTATCTACGTATGTTTTAGTTCTCCATACCTCATGTTAGGCTAAAATGCATCCCCAACAGCCCCTTTTACATAGCTCAATACCCTGTGTTTATTACTTCAACTTAGGGACTCACCTGTCCTTTTTATATCAAATGACACGGGGTGTGGTGTTGAGCTGGCCCCACAGATAACTCCTATTCAGAGGACGACAACGCCATGAATTGGCATATTATGGCAACTAGTCACTAAAATGCAAGAAACAAAACTCAAATTCTTAGCAAGTTGAAGAGCCTTAGAAAGAACCACAACAGCAGAAGTAGCAATCAATTTGTACTGTACGACTTGTGGCATTCCACAAATCCTGATGTTATTCAGCATGGACCTGGCTTCATCTCGGGCTGCATCAGCCAGCGAGGCCAACCCAACACAAACAGCAGACCCGTCATGTTGGATAGTACCACTGATAACACCTCCCAAGTTGTGTTCAGTCCCTGCAACTTGCCTTCATGATTTTGGAAGGCAGTAACATACCTTGCATGTACACAGCAAGTGCTAAACACAAGGGAAAATAACAGGGTTCAACCTGGAAAACGCCTACTGACTCACAGCCAGAGGTGTCAAGTAACGAAGTACAAATACTTCGTTACCTTACTTAAGTAGAAATTTTGGCTATTATACTTCACTGGAGAAATTATTTTTCAGACGACTTTTTACTTTTACTCCTTACATTTTCACGCAATTATCTGTACTTTTTACTCCTTACATTTTAAAAACAGCCTCGTTACTCTATTTCATTTCGGCCTTTGAAAAAAAAACTATCCAGTTAAAGGAGCCGTCTGTAAGAAATGGCCAAAACTGGTACTGCAGTCACTTTCAAAATATTGTTGAGCGGCGTGTACCCTCCCCCTCCTCCCCCCGACCAGAGGTTGCCAGGTAGGCTGCAGAATGCAGCAGGAACGTAGGCTGCCATGGCTGCCATAATTAGAGCCGAGCTGGCAACCCGGATGCCGAAACAATACTGACTTTGTGATTGGGAGATAGGTGGAGGGTGGAGCTTCAGAAACAATACTGACTTGGTGATTGGGAGATAGGTGGAGGGTGGAGCTTCAGGCCAAAACAAAAAATGACAACATAAACATCAGTTGAGGGCTGCAACTCCTCTTTTTAAACTGGAATATCCTGGCTTGAGTGCTGTTGTCAGTGACATAAGTATTTGAAATGAACATGATTTTTAAATGTCTGTTGACATATCGGAGTCATTTTATGATTCGTTTTATTATTGCTCTTACATACAGCTCCTTTAAATTGCGCCATCCGGATTGGTTGTGGTATGATGAGAAGTATAAACAGAATACCATTCCGACACCCTATTGGTTTGTACGCGTCTGCTCTCTGAAACACATGTTAATGCTCAATAGTACACATATATGGTTCTTTAATATATTTGCATTATATTAAGATGCATTCATTTTCAATGGCTTTTGTCCTTAATGGCTTTTTCCCCCCTTACATTACTTTTACTTTTATACTTTAAGTAGTTTTGAAACCAGTACTTTTATACTTTTACTTGAGTAAAAAACTTGAGTTGATACTTCAACTTCTACAGGAGTATTTTTAAACTCTAGTATCTATACTTCTACCTGAGTAATGAATGTGAATACTTTTGACACCTCTGCTCACAGCAAAGAAGGATACTGGTTCATCTTGACTAAATTTTTCATGCATGCAATTGTATGTTCTTCCTGCACACATTTTCTCCAGGTACTCTGGCTTCCTCCCCTAGTTTAAAAATATGTGTTGGGTTTTAGGTTGACTTTCAATTGTTTGAAGGAATTAGGCTGAGTGTAACATGTCTCACTTGTCTCTATTCAGGATGCAGTGTGACAGCAGTGTCACACTTCTTACTTAAGAAGTAGCATGATATCTTGATGCTTTTGCTTCGCCTTAACTAGCAGCTACTGGCTCAGATGTTAGATAAGGAGTAGAGGAAGCTTGTAGTCCACAGGTGATCATCGATGATGTGCAGACCCGGAAACCTGATCACAGCTAGGTACTGTTTCCACCTAACTTAACAGCAATCTCTTTGACCTTTCCAAAGCCCACATAATGCCCAGGATAAGACCTGAAATCTGGATGAACTGAAAAAGAGACATCATGGACATGGGTCGAGAGTAAGTTGGAGGATGTTCATACCATTTCCTCCCTTGATTGTCACGGGGAATGAGAAATCTCTGGAAAATACAATGGGTGATCTCAGTGCCAATGAGGACACGGCTGGAATATCTGGAATACATTATGACATGGAATGGCAGTAGGAAGACAGTGAGGACTTAAACACCTCCCCCAGCAGATTTTGCACTTTACAGAGACTTAAGCGAGGGAGTCGGGGTGTTGTCAGAGCTGCAGTCTGTATTTGATAGGTACGGAGGCTCCAGCACCCTTTGTGGGACAGGAAATAATATACACGCTGAGCAGCAAACAAATGAGGAAAAAGAAATATTTCCACCTAAACAAAACATAAACTGCACAAAGTGGGCAAATTTTCCCATTGAGGGAGAAATAAAGGACAATCTTATTTTATCTTATCTTATATTCCAACACAGAAGAAAGCAGAAAAAATAGAGAATGCAGCGCGGCACAGGAAACTCACACAAGCAGCCAGTTCCTCAGAAACCTTCAATCAGCTGAGAGCTCAGCAACGATTAAAAAGATCGCAATGATAGATATGAAGATCACCACCCTGCAATGAAAACTGACCGAGCCAGCAGTCGTGTAAGTCAGGCAAATAAAACAATAAAACCAATAAACTTCCATTTCTATAGCCCAGCTCTGAATTTGGTTCTACCTTTTTCGTTTTTTCCCGTTATGAATCATGCTGAAGTGCAAAAACTTTACTCTCTGTGTGGCAGAAGTTCACACAAGGAGAGGCAGCGAATCACCATCTTTGTTGTATAAACACACTTTTTATTGGCCTGTTAAAAAGTCACATGATTTTAAGGGTGTAACGATACACTAATCTCACGATACGGTACGATATAGGATATTGAGGTCACGATAACGATACGATAATATAGCAGTATTTTTTTAACAACCTTGAATGAGGAACATATGACTGGAAACAAATCTTTTATTTGAAAAACACAAAATACAAAACAATGCTGTGTGTTTGCCCTATTGTTACAGTTTGTAATGCTTTATAACTGTTTAAGTTTTAAAGAGAAAGGCAGGCCAACCATTTTCCACAAACTGAACTAAAAGTAAATGTCAGGTTTGCATTATGCATCTTCAGTTTCATACAAGTACAAATATTTTGCCACAAACTGAATAGTTTTTCTCATGTATGATTTGACTTTTTTCTTTCTAATTTAACAACTAAAATTAAATAAATAAATAAAAGTAAATAAATACATACAATTTTACATAATAAAAAAGATTGATTCATGCTCACCTTATAAATGTAAGAGGAGATTTATTTTTGTTAAGAAGTTTATTTTGGTAATTCAGGGTTCATTATTTTATAAATATATTCTTTATATTCGGATGTAAATCAGGGACTATAATTACACTAGTCAGTTTATCTGTAGTTGTTAATATGTTTTAGATTGGGCGGAGTGATACAGCACTAGGTGCTGTGTTGATGCTCTAAAATCCTACGCTGTTGAGCGGACATTAAAGTACACTGGAGCTCAGCAGAAGTTGCCCGCGTGTTTATCCTACTCACGACCCCAAAAAGGTTTAATTTAATAAGGTAAGGCTTAACTCTACACCAGCCTTACATTAGTAAAAGTTCAGAGCTCAAAACGGGACCACAAAATGGGACTAGTTTCTTCTGAGCGGTGTAAGATTTTGGTCCGCGGGTCGAGATGCGGTCGCGGCCGCGGTCGCGGTCGGATGCGCGTTTCTAGTCAACACAATAGATTAATATTAATAACCAAATATACACTTTGTCACCTCCACGACACGTATTGTGACGTTTTTGTATCGCGAAATTTCGTTATATTGTTACACCCCTACATGATTTCCAGAAAGAATTTGAGATTTATTTTCCTTGTGGCATGGCAGAGTTGAAGCTGCTCATTGTGACGACAAAGTGCAGCGCTCACAAATTGTGCTGCAGAATTTTAAAATGTGCTTTAAAATGAGTTAAAAAGTATGCATTCATTAGGATTGAACTGTCAGCTGTTACTTCCTGGTAATGTCGTCGTGCAGGAGAGTTCACCTGCTTGCTGACTCTGCATATGATGTCGTCAGCTCAGTTGTTGCCAGGATACGAACCCCCCAATGCATTTATTATGATCTCTAAAGATTTCAAGCATGCTTCTCTCTGCTACATGACCAACAGTTTAACGACCTGTTTTCATTTTCTCATTTCACACTATGTTCATTGTGATTTTACACTGAAAAAAATATTCAATCAACATTAAATTCAAGACATTCTAGACATTACATGTGATTGGTGCGACTTACTGAGAGCTGCAGACAATGTTCTTAATGGGTTGCAAGATATCAGTCACAAAGTGATTCCCTGCTCTGATTTATTAGCCGTTCTCTTCTGTTCTACTCTAAATGGAAACAGGACTTACAAAAAGGACATTGTGATCTGGCAAGTTTCTTATTAACTTTTGTTGGGTAAGTGTCTGCGTGCACCCTGGAAAGGTTAAAGATTGAAATAACTTTGTGGAAACAATCCCTGACCTGCAGAGCGAGAAGTGACAAGTGGAGGTAAAACCTCGAGGAGTTAAACATTTTTCTCTGCAATACAATGTAGGTTCTCGGCCTCAGTGATATCAGCACGGCCCCTTTAAGGTTAACAGACTTTATATAAATAACTTATTAATTTCTAGTCAGTGAAGCATTTTTATATGGATAAAACATGAGCATTAATGTAAACAGTTGTCATCTGTGAAGGGAAGGGAGTCCTGTGTGGGAAGGAACTTCAGCTCTTCAGAAGGAAGCTTCAAACAACCTAAAACAAGTTAAAAAAATTTAAAGTTTACCAAAACTGAAGCTCCCTCACCCCCGTCTCTCTTTTTTCTTGCAATCTTTTCATGTTAACAAGCCCTGAAGTTGCCCACAAAGACTCTCCTTGCACTTTATTCCCTTCACACGGGGTTGACTCTCCTCTAAGTTAGTCACCTGAAGCCATTCACTAATGAAGGACTTGCCGATTTGATGCCTTTCTTTTCCTTCTTTTCCTTTCATTTTTTTTGTCCTCTTTGCTTTCATTTGCACTCCATTCTGGGATCCTCTCACCCTTGCAGTGATAACAGGCACATGGAAAAGCACACAAAGAGGTGTTAATGGAGATGTGTTTCAGAGCAGGTTGACTGGTCTCCACTTGGAGTCAACTGACTGGGACTTGCGTAATTATAAGGTGTTGTTGTCACTTCTGGCCCCAAGAACACGGCTGCACGCAAGCTTGAGCAAGAACATTTGTAGATCCAGAAAGATGCTTTATTGTTCACACACACGCACACACACACACACACACACACACACACACACACACACACACACACACACACACACACACACACACACACACACACACACACACACACACACACACACCCACCCAAGATGTCTCTGGAGTGGGATGTTGTTTCTCACGCGATGAGGCCTCACAGCCCAGCAGCATCATTAGTTTCTTCATGTATGTCACGATAAGCACGTACATCAGAGGCCAAAGTTTCCATAGTGAAAGTTACCACAGCATCCCATTAAAACACTTGTGGTATGGTGCTGTAATGTATGTGTGTATGAGAGAGAGGGCAGAGCTGGGTCTGGACTATGCAATTTCATAGGGCCCCACAAGCCACCAGGGGCCCCCAAAGCTGAAAGTTTAGCTTCATCAGCCACATTTTATTGTTGTTTCAATTTACTTCAGGGTAAACTTCATAGACTGTAAAAAAAAAAAAAAAAAAAAAAACAATGGAAAAAGCATTCAGTCACATGAGGTTTCTGAGGAGGAGTTTTGAAGCCTCTTTTTCATTGTACGGGGTGGAGCCTTGTTGCCCATGAGGCTGAAAGAAACATGCCCAATATGTCAATCGAAGTTAGCGGGGGCTACCAGCTCCTTCAGCCGATCCCCGCTGAAACAGCTGCAGAGCTGCTGGCAGACGATTACAGCAGAATTAATTTCCCATGTTGACTCAATGGTGAAATAAAAAATTCACCGCTGCATAAGTTGATCGTTTGGCTAAGCGTGCTAGGATAAGAATTATGGCTGAAGAAGTGATAAAGGCTACCCATTGGCTGAACCGGCTGTCATTTGAACTATATTTTATTCTGTATACAGTATAAACTGCCCTGGCTTGGTACAAAAAAAATTCACTCCCCCTCACAATTGTCATAGGTGTGAAATCCAATAATTGAGACCAATACAGTTTTTTGAACCAGACTGTAATTACATTAATTTCTGCTCTATAGTTGGACATCTTAACACAGGAGTCAGTGGGGATTGACCTACTTTTGCAGTCAGTCTTTAGTGGTCAGTTAGGGAACTGCAACGAAGTTGGATGGTTGGCTCTTGGCTGCACCCAGGTTACTGTGGAAGTTGTTTTGCCTCCAACTAGGACCCACCCAGAAAAAAAAATATCAAGTTGGACATTTAAATATGAGTCAACGGCAATTGACTGGCTCTTGCATCCAGCCTTCAGCGGCCAGTTAAGGGACTGCAACAAACCTTAGTTCCACATGAGCCTCGGTGTGGAACTAAGATGGTTGGTCACGATGAGCCATGTGCATGACTCTTGGATGGATTGAGGAAAAAGAAGAAAAAGAAAAATAGCTGCAGGTGTAATCAATGTGAATGTGCTCCCCAGAGATGATGCTCTGTGTGTGTGTGTATGTGTGTGTATGTGTGTGTATGTGTTTTGTCAGGTGAGGTGAGCAGCAGGCATCAGCAGCATTTCAGTCCAGTCAGCAGTGCTCTTGCCAACCGCTGG
This sequence comes from Cololabis saira, assembly GCF_033807715.1. NCBI lineage: Eukaryota > Metazoa > Chordata > Actinopteri > Beloniformes > Belonidae > Cololabis > Cololabis saira. The sequence continues at coordinate 19,504,924 of NC_084591.1, read as the reverse complement.
ACGGCCAGACTCATGAATAGATCAGTATTTTGTTTGTGCGTGTGTTTGTGGGGGTGTGCAGATGTGTGTCTATGTGTTTATGATACATACCCTTCTTTAGCCCATCTGCATTCTGGTGGTAGAAGAGCCGTTCCTCCTCTGATCACAGTGCAGTCTAGTGGGTCTGTGTGTGTGTGTGTGTGTGTGTGTGTGTGTGTGTGTGTGTGTGTGTGTGTGTGTGTGTGTGTGTGTGTGTGTGTGTGTGTGTGTGTGTGTGTGTGTGTGTGTGTGTGTGTGATGGGGAGTTGGGTGATTCTCATGACCTTGTGATCAAGCAGATACAACATCTAACCTTGGAATTATGCAGCCTTTGTTTAAGTACATTTTGGAAGAAGAACTACACATGATCTGATCCCATTTTGGACCTTAAAATAATACAACTACAACCTCATATGAGCAACATCATATTATATGTTACCCTGTGCCATTATTTGTTTAATAAAAACAGAGTCCAAATGAAAAAAAAAACGGTTTACATCCTCATTAACGCCACAGGATCACAAGGTATGTGGCAGCCACGTGCAAGAGGGTTCACACGGAACTCAAGAGCTATCTCTAAAAACTCTACTGGCCCCAGTTATTACATGAAATGTTACATTTCTTGACAGTAAAATCAGAAAAATACTCTGTGAGCATACCTTGTTTAAAGGGGTTTCCAGGAGGAAGCATCCTCTTTCTAAAACAAACATGGCAGCAGGGCTTGGGTTCACAAAGTTCCACTTAACAAAACCGAGACTTCTGGAACATTCTCCTCTGGACAGATGAGCCCAAAGGGAAGATGCTTGCTTCTATACCCGCTTTATCCTTTGCAGGGTAATTTCTAGGGCTGGGGATTGATTCAAATGTCAAGAATCTGTTAGGGTTTGCCTCTGACCCCAAGTGCACGACACCAGACAGAGTTCAAGTTCAGCCAAAAACACAGCGTACTTTATTGTACAAATTAAGGGAGCGGAAAAATCCGATAACAAAAACTGCCTCCTTAAATGGCAGGGAACAAACAAAGAAAAAACTTCTTAACAGGTACTCCACAAAAAAAGAAAACAACGCAAAAACTCTCAACAGGTAATCCACTACAATACTTTGAAAACTCAAGGAAATAGCAACCATAATCCCTAGACATAACAAGATGAACTCGCGATGAGCTACTGGCAGTCCCGCTATTTAACTCCTCATAACAAATGAACTAACGAGCTGCAGCTGAGTGTTCAGACCGCTGTCCGCCGATTCCGATATCGATTTGTGTTAGTGTTATTAAAACCGTTTTTTGAGCTGTTGCATAAATTATATGACTGTGTA